>NC_056626.2:178348222-178648222 GCF_002870075.4 Lactuca sativa | reverse complement strand
GGGGCAAAAAAATGATAATATAAAAATACGCTTATTTTTATATTTTATAAACATAACAAAAAGGGTAACAATTACACACACGAACACTTTCAGTTCAAAAACACATAAACTCGTTGGAAAATGGTGTGAGTTAACGTCTTTGTCGTACCTACCAAGGTATACAAGCAAGTCCTGTATTATAACCCGAGTCTACTTCCGGAGAGCACGATAATTGTGTATAGATCTATACGAGATTCATGACCCCGCACCCTGGCTAATAGCTAAAGCTAAACCGGCAGGTTGTGGGTCACAAATATCGAACAGTGCGACGCATGAAGAACGTCGAGGCGGGCAAATCATTCGTTAGTACGATTATGATAACTCACATGGGAAAAATGACTATACGTTGTTTTGCACAAAAACACATCTCTTCAAGCTCTTTTATAAACGAATAAAATTACATATCATTAATTTTAGTATGGTAAAATACTTGTACTTTTGGTCTCGGAATGCTTAAGACTATAGTTCAATTTTATGGAAAATATAAGGTTTCCCAGGATAAACACAATTACTTTACAAGCAAACAGTTTACGATTCAGTTTTATAGAAAATATAGGATTTTCTGGAAACAAATCCGATTACTTACAGCTCATTTAGGACCCAAATTTGCTGATTCTATGATTCCATAGTTTATATAACTAGTATACACTAAGTAATCATAGGAGGAACTAATATGGGTCACATTACTTATATGAATTGTTTACGTTAATTTTATGAATTCAAAGCGTCATATTTCTTATTTTAAACATAAGAAACTTATATATTTTGGTCTTAAGGCCTAATTTTACATTCCATTTTATTAAGAAAATATAGGAATTTCTGGAAGAACACAATATGTGTTAGGATTATCGCCTCTTTCATCGCAACTGGTAACAGTAAATCAAGTAAGATACGTCGTAAAACCCGAACCAAGTAAAGTTTGGACACCAATATTCTGTTTTGGTAACGGAACACTTTTACAATACCTATTTCTACTCACTACCATAAAAACATCACAGGGATGTTGGCTGAAACATTGAAAATTGTACAGCAAAATATGAAAATTATATGTGTATATAAATAGATAGAATACAATTAGAAACAACCATAGTTACTTACAAACTCTTTTCTCACCATGCAACAACATAATGCCTTCACAAGGAAGTAACTAGCTAACCAACGAAACACCAATCCTACAAATAGACTCTGCTACTTTTCAATCCGCGATCACAGCTGCCGTGACAGCCGTCATGGCACAATTCCACACTAACAACACAAACGGAGAGGGAAATGGTGTCGACAATCCTAATTGTAGTAACAACCAAAGGCACCAGCGAGTGACTGTCTACAATTACACTCCAAACCACAAACCTAAGAACAAGAAACGAAAGATCGGGAACAAGAAAAGAGGCAGTCCGACTCAAAGACCGGCCAAAAGACAAACGACAATTTACCTCAGCACCAACAAAACATTATGCTGGAAAACTCCCAAACTGCAACAAGTGTAACTACCATCATAAAGGAGTCTTCCAAGTGTTGTATTGCAATAGGTGCAACAAGAAGGGGTACACCGCCCGCTTCTGTAGGACACCGGCTCAACACATCTCATCAACCACCAATGCCGGTATAAGTCAAGTATGACATACATGTGGTGAAACAGGACATTCCAAGAGAGATTATCCAATAGAGAGGAACGATGGAGGAGAGGTAGGAGCTTAAGAACAAGACATGAAGAAGCAACAAGGAACCCTACTGGGATTTTTGGTACATTTCCAAACAATAATATTTAAATACCGAATTTTCACTAGAACTGGTGCCAATTAAATCATAATCATAAATTACTCCCTCATTCAAACAAATCACATTATTCATATAAAAACTAAGGATCCTTGAAGGTGAGTTGTGATGGCTTAGTATATACATTTGGGTCATTTATAATTAAAATTTTAAGGCTTAGAGTGCGTGATTCCACCTTATTTCCAGCTCCTTGTCTAGTTGTGGATTTAGGGCAGAGTCACTCAGTCGACTGTCTTCTCAATCTTAATTATACAAGACTTGTATAGACCAAGCGATTATAGATGGGCCTAGTAGGGATTATATTATGAAATTTCATCATTATCAATTATCAGAGCACTCGTACTACTAGTACTCGCTTAACAAGGTACAAAATGTTAGCAGTAGTAATAACAAGGATAAAACTGAAAGCACTAAAAACATACAAATAAAAATCACTATCGTTCTAACAAACACTCTTTCCAGTTCGATTTCACACCTAAGAAGTTCTGATGTCGTCATTAAACATGAATTGACTTGGTCCTCACTATACCAATTTCATGTGCTACGAAAAGACCCTTCACCTTAACCGAACGACTAGTAAAACCCTCTTCAAATGATACCGACAAACCCGAGACAAATCTCCAAATTGTCTCTCGCTTCAACCATGTGAGGAGTACCATACCTTTTGTAACCTTCTCGAAGTACCCCTAGCAGACCTTTCGAGAATGTCACTCGTATGGTAGGACAAGTTCAAGCACAGAGGCTAGGGAAAATACGGTTAACCTATCACTACAAAGTATATACGCGAGGGTGGTATACAATTAAGATTCTACGGACTTAGGATGTGTGTTTCCGCTTTACCTCCTGTTCCTTGTCTGATTGTGAATTTAGGGTAGAGTCACCCATCCAACTGTCTTATCAATCTTAATTATATACGTCTTGCATACACGATGCTACAATAGATGAACCAGGTACGAATTCTACCATGAACTTCATGACGAAGCTGCCCGTTACTACGAGTGGACATGCTACCGTTCGGATGAACGTATACAAGTAAGTTGAACCCATACACTCTTTGTAACAACGTAAATTTCCAAACCAAAATTTTCAATTTAAAAACAAATTTATTCCAATAATAAAATCACAAAATGTCACAATGTCAAATCATTAAAACTCATATCCAAAAACTGTATATAAAACTCCAGGATCCTCTCAATCATAACTTAATCTCTGATGTGTGTACAATCAAGTCGGCGCCTTCCCGTGATCCTGAGAAGTAACTGAAACACATAACACATAACACAGTAAGCACAAAGCTTAGTGATTTTCCCAAAATACCACACACAGCTCAATAGCCACTCAAGGCTATAACTCAATAAGACCCTCCGGTCAATGTGTCTCAGTGAGACCCTCCGACCCCAAGTCAATAAGCTCATAAAAATAATACTCAACATAAATCACAAAGACATAATGCAGAATATTAAGAGACACATGTAAGCACAATAAATAGCCCAGTCACACAAAGATACCACTGATGGTAAGTATAGTGAGAAGACTCGCCTCGTAAGCTAGCAAGTAAAAGTCTCGTACTCAAAAATATCGAACTACCATCCGCCTAACACATTGGATAATTGTCTCTAATTAATACTCTACTCGTACTCAACTACACTAAAGGTTGTTCTCTCATTCTCACTAACTCTTGAATGGGTAAAAGACCATTTTACCCCTCCATGGTCTCCATTACTTACGTTAACCAAACCCTAAAGAAAACAGAAGTCAAACTCGAGTCAACAGTCCAGGTTTGACCTGACTCACCGAGTGCACTCATGTGACTAGTTGAGTCCACTCGTTCTTCATAAGTCTAACGAAGGTTTAGCTCATCGAGTTAACCCCTAACTCGTCGAGCTATCGCATGGTCCAGCCCATCGGGGCAAACCCTAACCGATTCGTCGAGTCATCTCATGGACTCGGCGAGTCTCTCCGATCTGATTCTCATTCAGACGTTTTAAGGCAGATCTATCATGCCACATACTAGATCTACCATCCTAAAGCTCGATTGTCATGTAAAGCGTCGATCTTTACGGTCATGCATGGTGGTTTTTTCTCCCATCCACCAATACATGTTCTCACAAGGTCTTAAACACCATACTCCTTGTATGGATGAATAAAGTTGGGACCTTTGGGCTCTAGGGACCTCACAAGGTCCAGATCTGAGGTCTAAACCTCTAATAGTTAGTATGCTCTAAGCCCCCAAATAAAATGAGATGAAAACCCTAATTTCTCAACTCATAGGATCTAACCAAATAATAGGGAACGATTCAAGATTTTTACCTTCCTCTTGAAGCTATAGACGAAATGGCCTGAACCCCAACAGCTCCTTCTTGTTCTGTGCTGAACAAACTCATCTTCCTCTTCAAAGATGCACTAAAATCCTTCAATGTTAGCTTGGATACTCCCTTAGCTCACTACACTCGATTAGGGTTTCACACAGAAAGGTTAAGCAGTTGATGAGACTTAAATGAGGCTATAAGTGCCCTTATATAGGCCCCAAACCCAGGGATTTAGAGTTTCACTGCCCATCGTCTACTCGACGAGTCGACTCTCTGACTCGTCGAGTAGATCATTAATCCCATATGGCACAACGCGACTCTACTCGACGAGTTGTAGCACCAAATCGTCGAGTTGCTCAACAGTCCTCAAAATAAATAAATAAACAATATACCTGGAAGTGCGAATGTTGGAATTCTCCCCCACTAGAATCAGACTTCGCCCTTGAAATCATGCTCTGGAAATAGCTCTGGGTACTCCTGTCGCATCTCAGATTTCGGCTCCTAATTCAACTTGGACCCTCTCCCGATGTTGCCACTGGACCTAAACCAAGGACACCTCTTTGTTTCTCAGAACCTTCACCTTTTGATCCAAGATCGCAATCGGCCTCTCAATATAATTCAGGCTTGCATCCACCTGAATGTCCTCTAAGGGCACCATCGCCATCTCATCGGCTACACACTTCCTGAACTGAGGCACGTGGAAGGTGTTATGGATCTGACTCAACTATGTAGGTAGCTCTGACCGATATGCTACCTTACCCACTCTGGTGGCAACTCTGAAAGGACCGATGTATCGGGGCCCCAGCTTACCCTGTTTCCTGAATCCCATCACCCCTTTCCAAGGGGATACCTTCAGGAGTACAAAATCTCTGACCTAAAACTCCAGCTCGGATCGTCGCATGTCTGCATAACTCTTCTTACGACTTTGGGTCGTCAGTAACCTTTGTATGACCTGTTGAATCTGCTCAGTCATCTTCCGCACTATCATAGTGCCACCCATCACTCGCTGCCTTACCTCTCCCTAACAAATGGGAGTCTGATACCTTCTCCAAAAAAGAAGCTCAAAAGGAGGCATACCAATACTTGAATGATGGTTGTTGTTGTAAGAAAACTCAACCAAGGGAAAATAAGTGTCCCAACTTCCTCCAAAGTCCATACCACATGCATACAGCATGTCCTTAAGCGTCTGAACCGTCTGCTCGCTCTGCCCGTCTGTCTACGGATGGTATGTGGTACTAAAATGCAACCGGGTAACCAACTCCTCATGAAATTTCTTCCAGAACCTGGAAGTAAAGCGCACGTCTCGAACTGACACTATCGAGGTTGGTACTCCATGCCGAGCTACCACCTCTCTCACATAAATCTCGGCCAGTCTCTCTGCAGAAGAACTCTCACTGATAGCGAGAAAGTGAACGCTCTTCGTCAGCCGGTCCACAATCACCCAAATCGCGTCAACTCCACGCGCAGTCCTCGGTAACTTGGTGATAAAGTCCATAAAAATCTATTCCAACTTCCACTGGGGGATCTCCAGATGTTATAATGGACCTTGTGAATGTTGGTGCTCTGCCTTGACCCGGCGGCAGATCAAGCACCTCTCAACTACTCAGGCAACATCCCTCTTCATACAAGGCCACCAGTAATCCCTCTTTAGGTCCAAATACATCTTAGTGGCCCCGGGATGGATCAAGAATCTCGATCTATGTGCCTCCTCCATTAGTATACGCCGAGCTCCACCTATATAGGGCAACCAAATTCGCCCTCAGAAAGTAATAAGCCCACGACTGTCCGTCACAAACTCATACACCTAACCAATCACCCGCTCCCTCTTGCGGTTCTTTGGTCTCACGACCTCTACCTAGGCCTCTCGAATGACATCTAAGACTGGAGTCATCATCGTCATCCTCATACACACATCTCAAATCGGAGCACTCTCGGCTCAGGGCGTCGGCTACCATATTAGCTTTGCCCGGATGACACAAGATCTCGCACTCATAGTCTTTCACCACATCCAACCATCTCCTATGTCGCATGTTTAGGTTGGGCTGATCCATGAGATACCTTAGGCTCTTGCGGTCTGTGTATATGGTATACCGAACCCCGTACAAATAGTGGCGCCAGATCTTGAGGGCAAACACCATCGCCACCAGCTCTAGATCGTGGGTGGGATATCTCGTCTCATGAGGCTTCAATTGCCTTAATGCATACGCTATCACGTGCCCCCTCTGCATCAGCACTGCACCCATCCCTGAAATAGACACATCACAATAGACTATGAAGTCCTTCACTCCTTATGGAACGGCTAACACCGGAGCTTCGCTCAATCTCTGGCGAAGAGTCTCGAATGATGTCTGCTGCTCAGGCCCCCAAACAAAAGTAATGCCCTTCCGGGTCAATCCGGTGAGAGGAACTGCAATCTTGGAGAAATCTTTGATAAATCTCCAACAGTAGCCGTCCAATCCCAGAAAACTCCTGATCTCGGATGGGGATCTCAGCACCTCCCATCGCATAACTGCCTCAACCTTGGACGGATCGACCAATATCCCATTCTGATTAACGATATGTCCCAGGAACTGGACCTCTCGTAACCAGAAATCACGCTTGGAGAATTTGGCATACAGCCTCTCCGACCTCAATACCCCAAGAACCTCTGGTAGATACTCCTCATGCCACTCTCTGGATCTCGAATACATAAAGATGTCATCGATGAACACGATCACTAATCGGTCCAACATAGGCCTACACACCTGGTTCATCAGATCCATGAACGCTGCCGGTGCGTTGGTGAGCCCAAAAGGCATCACCACGAACTTGTAATGCCCATAACGAGTTCTAAAGGTCGTCTTCTGAATATCCTCCTCACATACTCTCATCTGGTGATATCCAGATCTCAAATCAATCTTGGAAAACCAATATGCCCCCTGTAATTTATCGAACAGATCGTCGATCCTCGGAAGTGGATAACGGTTCTTGACCGTCAGCTTGTTCAACTCCCGGTAATCAATCCACATCCGGTGTGAACCATCCTTTTCTTGACAAAAAGGATCGGCACTCCCTACGGCGAGCTACTCGCCCTGATAAATCCCTTCCCCAGCAGCTCCTGGAGCTATGAGGATAACTCCAACATCTCTGGAGGCGCAAGACGATAAGGTACCTTGGCAATAGGCGCCGCTCCCAGAACCAAATTAATCTGGAACTTTACTTGCCTCTCGGGTGGCATACCCGGTAACTCCTTAGGAAAAACATCCATAAATTCACTCACTATCAGAACCTCGGCAATAGAACTCGGTCTCTTGGTAGCAACCCGCATATCCATCACATACGCTAGAAAACCCATACAACCCTGCTACAAACTCTGCCTCGCCCTAGCAGCAGAGCAGAAAGCTAACCCAGATCTGGTACCCTCGCCATAAACTATAATCACTCCCTCACTAGGATCTCTTATAGTCACCAACTAAAACTCGCAATCGATCACTGCTCCAAAATGGCTCAACCAATCCATTCCCACGATCACACAGACATCCCCCATTGCAATCGGTATCAGATCAATTGGAAACTCGACACCAAATATCTCTAGCACACATCCTCGGAACACATCAGTAGAGAAAACTGCATGCTTGTCTCTTATAGAAACCCTCAGAGGTCGACTCAACGTTTCACATCGGACATAGATGTGATGACTAAAAGCTAAGGACACAAAGGATCGACTCGCACCCGATTCAAATAACACCAAAGTAGGTACATAAATCACAAGAAATTTACCTAAATACAACACAGAATAAGCACAATAAATCTAAAAATAAATAAATCAGGAAGTACATACCAGCCACTACATCAGGTGCTACACGGACCTCCTCTGGTGTCAGCTGAAAAACTCTCCCTCGAGCCCTCAAAACCTCAACCTTCACCGATCGAACATCAATAGCATGCAATACCGCAAGAGTGGAACCCTGGTCTGATCCCTAAACGAGCTGAGGATACTAGGCCTTCCAATGGTCGGTCTGATTGCAGTGAAATCAGACTGAAAATCCCTTGAGGCAATCCTTCGCCATATGCCCCTCCTTGCCACATTTGTAGCAAATCCCCTCCTGGCAAGAGCCCTTAAGACTCTTGCCGCACTTGCCACAAGTACGACCCTTCTGGCCTCCTGATCTCGAATCAGCGGGCTTAGCCCGCTTCGCTGCCGGCTGCGACTGCGCCGCCCTCCGATCTCTCCCCTGAGACTCCACATCCTCCCTGGACTAAGTCTCCAGCTCGATCTCCCTCCTTTTGTCATTTTCCCAAAGATCAGCAAATGTACTATAAGACGATTTCGCCACGAACTCTCGAATATCCCTCCTCAGAATACTCAAATACCGACTCATACGCGCCTGCTCAGTCAACACATGCTCAGGGCAGAACAGTGCCTTCTCGTGAAACATCCGTGTAATCTTAGTCACCGAATCTATCTTCTACTTGAGAGACAGAAACTCATGGGCCAACCATTCCCTCTCCATCGGGGGAACATACTCATCTCATAACATCACAGTAAACCTCTCCCAAGACACTACAGCATGCTCTGCAGGAGTAAAACTGGCCGTCACAAACTTCCACTAGTCCTTCGCTCCCAAGCGAAGCTGCTTCAGCACGAACCGTACCCTCAAATGCTCTGGACATGAACAAGTGTAGAAACACCCCTCGATATCAGAGATCCATCTCATTGCAACAATCGGATCCTGAGTCCCATCAAACTCTGGTGGCTTCGTGTTGTTGAACTCCCGATACAGCAACGAGTCACCTCACTATGGCCTGCCAACAACGACAACTATGGTGGCTACAGCAACAACCGCCTCATAAACTGCTGCATATCGCTCGTCAAATTTCTCGATCAAAGTGGTCTTAATAGACCCAAACATCTCCGAAATAGCCTCTCATATGGCTGCGGCCACCTCGTCGCAAATCATCCTATGAATCTAATCATCGCTAACTCCACTATGGGGTGTGGCGTGTACCTACCATGATGTCTCATTAACACAACACAAAAATCATCTGAGACTCGCTTGAGCATACTCACACTTGACTACTCATCCCTACCTGTTCCTTAGCATCTTAAGGATTCTTACTTGGATTACATACAGACCGGGTGCTTTCACTAGTATGGGCCCAATACTACCTTCCACACCCCACACGTAGTCACCGCAAGTCCTACTCCTAGGATTCTAATTCACAAATACTCTATATACGAATCACAGACTACTCTCTCAGAAGACTCCTATCAAGCTCATCTAAGTATCTCTTCCTAGATTATCTCCTGACTCAGGACTCAGCACATACTCAAGCAAATAATAGATGACACTGATCAAAGCATCTCCTAGGCTAAGGCATCACAAATCAGGAAACTCTAGCCTTAGAATATGAAATACAGAACCTACTCTCTAGCATGCAGTTCTAATAAAATATCTCATAACACAAAGGTAAGGGTATTTTTAGGAAATCACCGTTCGGGCTCTGGCTGATTGTACACACTGCTCCAACTCATTTTCTTTTAAAACTATTTCTTGTATTAGAAAAATCATTTCTTTTGAAATTTTTTCTCAAATCCTCAGTTTGAGTCCAAACACACCCGTAGGTGCATCCGAATCCCTTAACCCAAGGCTCTGATATCAACTTGTAACAATGTAAATTTTTAAACCTAAATTTTCAATTTAAAAAAAACGTTTATTCCAATAATAAAATCAAAGAATGTCACAATTTCAAATCATTAAAACTCATATCCAAAAACTATATATAAAACTCCAGGATCCTCTTAATCATAACTCAATCTATGATGTGTGTACAATCAAGCCGACGCCTTCTCGTGATCCTGAGAAGTACCTGAAACACATAACATATAACACTGTAAGCACAAAGCTTAGTGAGTTCCCCAAAATACCACACACAACTCAATAGCCACTCTAGGCTATAACTCAATAAGACCCTCCGGTCAATGTGTCTCAGTGGGATCCTCCGGCCCCAACTCAATAAGCTCATAAAAATAATACTCAACATAAATCACAAAGACATAATGCAGAATATTCAGATACACATGTAATCACAATAAACAGCTCAGTCACACAAAGATACCACTCATGGTAAGTAAAGTGAGAAGACTCACCTCATAAGCTAGCAAGTAAAAGTGTCGTACTCGGAAATCTCTAACTAGCCTCCACCTAACACATTGGATAATTGTCTCTAATTAATACTCTACTCATACTTAAATACACTAAAGGTTGTTCTCTTATTCTATCTAACTCTTGTAATGGGTAAAAGACCATTTTACCCCTCCATGGTCTCCATTACTTCTGTTGACCAAACCCTAAAGTCAACAAAAGTCAATCTCGAGTCAACAGTCCAAATTTGACTTGACTCGCTGAGTGCAGTCATGTGACTCATCGAGTCCACTCGTTCCTCATAAGGCTCATGAAGGTCTAGCTCATCGATTTAACCCCTAACTCACAGAGCTATCACATGGTCCAGCCCATCGGGACAAACCCTAACCGATTCGACGAGTCAGCTCATGGACTCGGCGAGTCTCTTCGATCTGGTTTTTCATTCAGACGTTTTAAGGAAAATCTATCACTCCAAACACTACATCTACCATCCTAAAGCTCAATTGTCACGTAAAGCTTCGATCTTTATGGTCATGCATGGTGTTTTTGCTCCCATCCACCAATACATGTTCTCACAAGGTGTTAAACACCATACTCCTCGTATGGATGAATAAAGTTGGGACCTTTCGGCTCTAGGGACCTCACAAGGTCCAGATCTGAATTCTAAACCTTTGATACTTAGTATGCTCTAAGCCCCAAAATAAAATGTGATGAAAACCCTAATTTCTCAACTCATAGGATCTAACTGAATAATAGGGAAAGATTCAAGCTTTTTACCTTCCTCTTGAAGCTATAGACGAAATGGCCTGAACCCCAACAACTCCTTCTTGTTCCGTGCTGAACAAACTCATCTTCCTCTTCAAAGATGCACTAAAATCCTTCAATGTTAGCTTGGATACTCCCTTAGCTCACTATACTCGATTAGGGTTTCACAAAGAAAGGTTAAGAAGCTGATGAGCCGCAAATGAGGCTATAAGTGCCCTTATATAGGACCCAAACTCGGGAATTTTGAGTTTCACTGCCCAGCGTCTACTTGGCGAGTCGACTCTTTGACTCGTCGAGTATATCATTAATACCACGTGGCACAATGTGATTCTACTCGACGAGTTGTAGCACCAACTCATCGAGTTGCTCAATAATCCTCAAAATAAATGAATAAACAATATATCTGGAAGTCCGGATGTTACACTCTTTACTAATCAAAACAACAGACAAAATGGTAAAGATCCGCTAGAACATTAAACGGAGATCTAAATTCACTTAGGAACGAGAAGATCAAATGGAACAGAAGTATACACATCTTTCTTCAAACCTTTGATGTCCCACTCAGAATGTAAATTTCGGGACAAAATTCCCTCAAATGGGGGGGCGGGGTAATGTCACAACCGGAAAATTTTGGGACCAACAAGGTCAAAACCCTAACCAAGCACAAGTGAACTCACAACATAACTTGATGTAATGGAGCTTTGAAAACCAAGATAGCATGCTTATACAAGTTCATATGTATATACACTTGTGATAGTCAAGTTATAATGAACCTTTAAAAGGCAAATGAAGTCAACAAGCCATCAAGGACTCAAAAAGTAATAAGTCTATATACATATTATTGTATATTACTTAAGGTTTTTGATTTTTAGAATGTTGGAAAACTATTAAACCAAAATCTCTTGTTTATAGAATGCTAGGACTGAAATCAATCCCATAAAACCTACCATGACCGAAAACACATTCCTAAAGCCCATTAAGGCCGAAATCCTTTCAACTAAGGACCGAAATCTATATCTTGAAGAGTAAACAAGGTGATTTTGGTCATGATAGACCGAAATCCCTTCCATGTTGGCCGAAATCTCCTTTAACAATAAGATAAGGTGCCACGTGATTCACCAATTCAGCTTCCCAATGTGTTATGATACATTTGCCAATGTAACTATCATATCAACCTCCTACCTTTCCTTCCAATTTAAGATACAACATTATAATCATTCTTATTCATTTCTCAGTAAACTTTTCACTCCATATTTGCTCTCAATATCGAATCCATCTCCAATAAAACCAAATACTCTCAATTCTCTCAAATAACTTAAGCTTTACAATCCAGAGAACTCTTCTAAGTTAGACTACAAGTATTGTTGTAAGTTCCTTTCTTTTTATCTAGTAGTTATTCATCACATAAGTTCTTGTTTCATCAAATATTCACATATTAATATGTGTATAAAACCATTAGGATTACGACATCCTTCTCGTATTCTAGCCCGAAGTCACCTTTTTTGTCTCATTACCAAACCACGACTACACACAAGGTGAGTTCATACCCCTACATTTTTTATAACTTTTTCTATGTTTTGATCGCGGGGGGGGGGGGGGGGGATACAAGGAAACGTGTGTAAATATACAAACCATTATTTATAAATATGAGAAACAACATTATTACCAACTAAATAAATATTTACATGCAAACTATGTTAAAACACAATGGTTTTCATTCTCAACTAAACTTATAGTTTAAACTATAATAGGTATAGTTTAAGGAACATTCACATTATTCTATCCTTTTGGGGAAAAGAAATGATTATATAAAAATACGATTATTTTTATATTTTATAAACATAACAAAAAGGGTAACAATTACACACACGAACACTTTCAGTTCAAAAACACATAAACTCGATGGATAATGGTGTGAGTTAGTGTCTTCGTCGTACCTACCAAGGTATACAAGCAAGTCCTGTATTATAACCCGAGTCTACTTCCAGAGAGCATGATAATTGTGTATAGATCTATACGAGATTCATGATCCCGCACCCTGGCTAATAGCTAAAGCTAAACCGGCAGGTTGTGGGTCACAAATATCAAACAGTGCGACGCATGAAGAACGTCGAGGCGGGCAAATCATTCGTTAGCACGATTATGATAACTCACATGGGCAAAACGACTATACGTTGTTTTGCACAAAAACACATCTCTTCAAGCTATTTTATAAACGAATAAAATTACATATCATTAATTTAAGTATGGTAAAATACTTGTACTTTCGGTCTCGGAATGCTTAAGACTACAGTTCAGTTTTATGGAAAATATAGGATTTTTCGAGATAAACACAATTACTTTACAAGCATGCAGTTTAATTCAGTTTTATAGAAAATATAGGATTTTCTGGAATCAAATACAATTACTTATAGCTCGGTTACGACCCTTATTTGTTGATTCTATGATTCCTTAGTTTATATAACTAGTATACACTAAGTAATCATAGGAGGAACTAGTATGGGTCATATTACTTATATGAATTGGTTACGTTAATTATTTGAATTCAAAGCGTCATATTTCATATTTTAAGCATAAGAAACTTATATATTTTAGTCTTAAGGCCTAAGACTACATTCCATTTTATTAAGAAAATATAGGATTTTCTGGAAGAACATAGTAACATTTTGAAAGAACAAGGAACATACTTTCTAAAACAAAATTCTTATGAACTCACCAACTTAAATGTTGACACACTTTCAAAATCACTTGTATTCTCAAGAAAACCAATAGTCAGGTACACGCGCAGGTTTTGTGAAGACGGTGCATAGGAGCGTTACGTCTTAGTTTTTGCTTTATACTTTTGGAGTCAATCAATCTATGCTATGAACATAATGTAAACACTTTATCATCAATATAAAGTTTGTTGTTGCTTTGATTACTATTATACATTTGTTGTGATATTGTACATGATGTCCTCCGCCTCCGAACGTTTCCTCCATTTAGGTTTGGGGGTGTGACCTTTATGCTTCTAATAGGTACGTTCTTAGTGAACTCTTTGTCTAATCTTGTGTTATTTGACTCAAGAGCGATTCGTTCCTTTGTGTCTTGATCTGTTAGTATGGATTTGGGTATGCCCCTTAGTGACTTGGAGTCCGTTGCGGGTTTCTATCACCAATGAACATAGGGTTTCTGCATCCAGAATGTATCGGGGTTGTGTATTGGAGATTTTTGGGGTGCCCTATCCAATTTATTTCATCCTTATCCCTATGGGGGATGTGTGCGTTATAGTGGGTATGGATTGGCGGAGCAGGTTCGGTCTTATAATCAATTGCGAGGGTCAGTGTGTGGTAGTTTGAACTGGTTATCTAAGGAGAGAGTACCACGGTTGGTTCAGGGTTTTGTTCGGGGGCTAGGGCTCGACAATATATTCAGAATGAGTGTGCAGGTTACCTTGCTTATGTGGTTGATACTCGAGTCGGGGAGCAGACTTCGATTTCAGAGGTGCCATTTGTCAGGGAGTTTTCTGATGTTTTTCCGGAGGAGCTACCCAGTGTACCTCCCTAGAGGGAGGTTGGGTTTAGGATTGACTTAGTGCCAGGTTCGACTCCGATTTCCAAGGCACCATACCGCTTGGCACCGCCTGAGATGCAGGAGTTGTCCTCTCAGCTTCAGGAGTTGTTATGCAAGCAGTTCACCGTTGGGAGCACCAATATTGTTCGTCAAGAGTAAAGACAGTTCACACCATATGTGAATTGATTGCTGATAGTTGAACAAGTTAACGGTGAAGAACTGTTATCCCCTTCTGTGGATTAACGACCTCTTTGATCAGTTGTAGGGTGCATCTTGGTTCTCCAAGATCGATCTGAGTTCCTGGTATCATCAGTTGAGAGTGAGAGAGGAGGACGTGGAGAAGACCGCATTTCGGACTCGTTATGGGCATTACGAGTTCACGGTGAAGCCATTTGGACTCACCAATGTGTCTGTCGTGTTTATGGATTTGATGAATCGGTTGTGCAGGTCGATGCTCGACCGATCTGTTATAATTTTCATTGATGATATCCTAGTGTATTCCAAGACCATGGAGCAGAACGATGAGCACCTTCGAGAGCTTTTGGGAGTACTAAGACGGGAATGGCTCTATGAAATGTTCTCGAAGTGTGAGTTTTGGTTACGAGAGGTCCACGTTCCTGGGGCATCTCGTTAACCAGTATGAGATTTTGGTCGATCTGGCTAACATTGAGGTTGTAATGCAAAGGGAGGTTCTGAAATCTCCCTCAGAGATCAGGAGTTTCTTGGGTTTGGAAGGATACTATTAGAGATTTATTCAGGACTTCTCTAAGATCGCGGTGCCCCTTACTCATCAAACGAAGAAGGGAGTGGATTTCCGTTGGGGCCCTGAGTAGCAGATGACATTTGAGACTTCGTGGCGGAGGTTATGTGAGTCCCAGGTGTTGACCCTGCCAGAGGGTGTCGAGGATTTTGTCGTATTTTGTGATGCATCCATAACTGGTATGGGGGCGGTCCTTATGCATAGGGGATGAATGATTGCTTATGTATCGCGTCAGCTGAAGCCACATGAAGCGCTATATCCTACTCATGACCTGGAGTTGGGGGCAGTGGTGTTTGCTCTCAAGATTTGGAGACATTATCTTTATGGGGTCTATTGTAATATTTACATGTATCACAAGAGTTTGAGATATATTATAGATCAGCCGCACCTGAACATGAGGAAATGTAGGTGCTGGGACGTGGTCAAGGATTATGACTGCGAGATCCTTTACCATCTAGGTAAAGCGAATGTTGTAGCAGATGCATTGATCCACAATTCGGCTGGGTCTTCAGTTGGGGAGATGTGTTTGAAGATATCTGTTGATTCTCCGCTTTTGGGTTTGATCAGAGAGGACCAAGCAGAAGGAGTTCGGAAGGGTAACTGGAAACATGAGAGGATTAGGGGTGAGATCGACATGTTTGTCATCGATAGTCAGGGGTTGTTGACCTGATGCGGTTGGGTTTGGGTTCCAGTGTCCGGTGGGATCAGGCAGATAGTGCTAGAGGAGGCTCATAAGTCTTGTTTTTTATATACACTTGGGAGCCACCAAGATGTGTCGGCATTTGAGATTGAGCTACTGGTGGCCGTGTACGAAGAGGGATATAGCCCGATATGTCGAGAGGTGCTTGACATGTAGGACAGTCAAGGTCGAGCTGATGGGTTTTGGTCCTAAGAACATCCTATGTGCTCATACAAACCCTAATGCTTGGATCTAGGTTTCTCTATTGTACATGCAAGTTATCCAAGACTATAAACCCTAATTCTAGCATTTAAGTAATCATATTAACATGAGAATAGGTTTAAGATGTTACCTTGATTGTTATGTAGCAATAACAATCCCAAATCTCCTTGTATTGACTTTAGAATGCTTAGAGTCACAAATGTCACTCCTCTAATGGTTCACAAACACCATAAGCAAGAGGATGAAGAGGAGAGAGGATGGAGGCTGCCCAAAACGTGTTCTAACCCTAGAATAAAGCTTAGCCACGTTTTTAGGTCATAAGGGATGTGTATATATATAGGAGGCTATTAGGGTTATCTAACAAGGAAACACTAAATTAGATGCTTAAGCCCTAAGCAACCCATGGACTCCTTTAATTAAGGCCTTGGACGATTTCCCCATGGGTTTCCCATAGAATTCGTCCACTCCTTAATTTAAGACAATCCATAGCCCATACTGCAATTATCTTATAATTACAATTCCAGTCCCTTAAGTTTAATTAATCTCTTTTAGTCACAAAACTAATTACCAATTAATTCTTGACTAATATTAATTAAACAATATGATTTCTCCTTTAATATATTATTCTCATAATATATTAATAAATCATATTTAATCCTTTCTCTCCATAATTCATCCTATCAAGTTGCTTTGGTGAAGGCAACCCAAAAGGACCATGCACCATCGGGTCAAGTACATACCAAAATAGTTATGGACTTAGACACTAATCCAACAGTCTCCCACTTGGATAAGTCTAATAAATATTCTGCGTATGACTTCAGATCCTGATCTGCAATCATAGCTTTCCAAAGCTGCTGTCAACTTTGATCCTATCAGATACGCGTGTCCTTTAGATAAGGGATCATATATTCCTCCATTCTAGATATCATATAAGACATGATTTCAAATCATTCTCTTTGTACTATTTCTCGAATTCCGATTTATGACGACTGACTAATTGAACAAATCAAATTAGCCCTAGCCCGGCCGAGCATTTATGTTTGTCATCATTAAATCATCGAGGGGCCCAAAGATATCGCTTTTATCCTACTTTGGATAAAACGAACGGATAAACTTTGATTCAATGCTCGCTTGTACTCACTCACCGAATCACACACAACAATATGTTTTATGACACCAAGTTACTGGTGCGTTTACATATTATCAATGTGCAACCGATTTGCAAGATACAACTCACACATCTCGGTTTCAAGAATATAAGATGTTATCGTCTCACCAATCACTCGTGACACAATCCATGGAGTGATCCAAGTGAGCGTGGGTTTGATCCAATGCTCAAATCATATTCATAAGCCCTCATGAACGTTGCAGCAAACATTTGCTTATGTCTAATGCTCTTTAGACAATCCACACACCAATTCACGACAATCTTCATTCATACTTACTTCCAACATATGAACGACTGTGGCCCGTTCGAATAATTCGATTATTCTTAATAAACTCAATTATTCTGGAAGTCAAAACATGCAAAGTGAAACACAAGAATAATACTAATCCCATATGGCCTCAAACCTTTGAGTATAAATAAAACTCCTTTTATTTATCACCATACCGATTACTCATTATTTGTCGTTTCGGGTAATCAACTTCTTACTTGAATTATTACACTTGTCCCATGCTCCTAGCATGCACACAATGTTTACCTATGGTTCTTACTTTGTGAAATAGACCAAATTGAGCACATTTCCAATCATTCTCATTTCACAACTCCAAATCCTTTTTCATAAGTGAAAGAATATCAAATTCTTGCTACTTACAGAATATGTTAGATTCTAATATTCTATGCAACGATCCTTTCGCAATGTCACTGCACCAAAGTCACAAAGACTATTGCCAATGATATTACAAAGTCTTCTATCGGGGATTGTTACAAGACAATTCCTTAGATATGATGTCTCTCACTCAAAGTACATTCCTTTGAACATCCTTTTGCATAAAAGTTTCTAATCTAGTCATAGATTTTTCAATATTCAATTCCCAATATGGATACATTTCCATATTTTCCATATGACAACTTATTCTTAATAGAATCTTATCTATTCATAATAATGTCGATATGGTCCATCCAATATCACACTTCCAACTACTCACAAGCGACCAATCCCCGACGAACTTTGGATTGTCCTTTGATAGTTGTTTAATAATCTTAGTCAAAACCGATTCTAGTCCTTTTTCCCTCTAAATGCGCTAGACATTTGGAAATTTTAGAATGGTCAAATATTATAGCATTTGCAATTGATCCTATACCCGAAGCGTATGGGACACAATACATAAAGATTTGATACTTCATCAATCTTCTGCCATAATATTTTATTTGCTATGTTCTCAAAATTCGAATTGTGAAGAGGGATGTCGTAATCATAATCGAAATTTTGAGAACACACTATGTACCTTTGACTAAATTTATTAACATTTCTCAACCTAAGCCTTTAGATTTGAAATGAAGCATAATATTTTCTCCCTTAATTATAGCAAAACAACTTTACAACCCTTACGACTTTGCAAGGTATAACTCTTGTTTTCTATAATTAATATTGCCAACTTGCAATACATGCCTTAATAATCATACAATCATAACATTTATGCTCCCACTATCATGATGATTATTATAAACATAACACTTATGCTCCGACTAGCTTTGACATGTATTCAGAAACAACTTAACTTTCAGAAAAACAATGCTTATTGAATTTCTTAAGTTCATGTTTCTAATACTTAGTGCTTTGATAGTCTTTTATCAAGGCTTCTTGAACTTATACACCTTTGCCTTAGATAGTTCATATGTGTGTCCAAACAATTGCCAAACCTCACAACTCAAATTATGGAAAGGGATACCGTAACCATAATCGAATTCGAGAATGCAATTTTACAATCACTATCTTCTTAAAATCTTTCTTAGTGAAAGTATTTCCTCACAATCATTTTCATGAAGGAGGAAATATTATGACACTTAGATTTAAACAGTGTATTTGTTCCTATCCATGTGAATTTGTTAAAACCAAAGTTTACGACAAATTCAAACTCATATGGACCGAACTTTCTTAGTCTTGATTTCTTGCCTTATGGTAGCACAGCTGCCCACCATGTCTTCTAAGTAGTTAAGCAGCTCACCTTTTCTTATCAATGTACTTTCCATTGATCAAGGTCCTTGCCTTTTATGCATTCAAATGAGAACTCATAGGGTTCACATGCATAACTAACACAATTGGAACAACACAGAAACAAAATAATGTCAACACGATAGGTTGTAAACCTCAACTCGTGTGCTAGTGATGATCGATAAGGTTTATTTGATTTGTTCTTGAATCCTTTAAAGACCATTAAGACTCCCGATGACTCCTTGACATATATGATTCTCTTGTTAATAAACATTTCTTGACAAACAATTATTCAAGAGTTAGCGTAGTTTTTATCAAAACATTTCATAAATTGGTCCTAGTTGGTCTTTGTCTTATCCAAGACATCACAACTTTTCCATATTTGATGAATGCTATAAACCTTCTTAATACTTATCACTCAATATCACAATCTTAACTCTAAGATATGTTTTGGAACGAAGTATGATTGACTTTCTAATTTAACCATTTCTTCAATTCTTGATTCCTCTTCTTAGACATACAATTGTACTAAGACTCACTTAGAGGATCAATTGAGATATGGTTCTTAATTATTAAGACCTATCATAAAGCATAAAAGCTACTCTCCCTTCTTCTTAGAATGGAGAAACTTTTATCTTTCTGCCTACATGATTCTTCTTATTCGTTTTGCTATTGATTTAAACCTTTTTAATCAATTCCAAATTACACTTAATCTTATAAGTACAATCATATTTACTAAACTTTTAATAAACCATGACGAATATCTTGTTACTCTTATGGTGAACTTGATCAACACACAACTTTGTGTGATCGATCTCCTAGTCCTTCACTTGACACTTTGTCAATGAATTATTCTAATTTCCAAATGTGAAATTTCTCATTCATCATGCAACCAAGTTGCGTGATTCCAAATTTCTGTCTAATTGAAACTTGGGCGAAGAGAAACTCTCCCTATTTGGTAAATTCTCGACTTTCCATAAATAACATAATAAGAACCAAATCCATTATTGCTAATAATAGAAACATTCAAATATCAATTTTTCATATACGCCATTGCAAGGATAAATAAATAATATAAAATCAAATTTTATTTTATTGCGGAAAAATTTGTCCTTACAATGCAATTCATTGAAAAACTATGCTAATACATCTTTCTTAGCAATCTAATTCTAACTCTAAGTAGCAGCTCGAGAATCTAATCTTCAAGTAATGCGATCGAAATCCATTCCTTGTGATTAGATTCATCTTGCTCTTTCATCAAGCTTCCTTTCCTTTCACCGATCCTGCAAAACATTCAAATGCAATCTTATCACATCATGTATTAAGAATCAATGAATAGGAACTTTATGGAGTTAGATAGTGGATTTTACCTGAAGCACAACCATACTCTTTGACTCTCCCATCTTTGGAATCTTCAGGCTCTTAGGGCAGACTTCTATCCAACGCCCTTTCTTTTGGCAGCAAACGCAGGTCGGTTCTCCTAGAACGTCCTCGGAAGTATGGTCGGTTGACTTTCCCAACAAATACACTCCATTGCTTCGCCAAATCATTTCTGATTCAGCAGCAATGAGCATGTAAGTTAGGTCAATGAGGTTGTCGTCATAATCCATCATATAATACTTTCTTTTGAACTCATTATATGATTCAGGAAGTGACTGCAAAACCCAATTCACAGCCAACTCATCTGGGAATGACACACCCAACATTATCAACCTATCAATGTGTGATTTCATCCCTAGGACGTGTGCACACACTGACTTACCATCTTCATGTTTCATTTCCAATAGGGCTTTAGTGATATTGAACCTTTCAATTCTTCAATCTTGTGGGTTAGGGAGAACAATTGGAGGAGGAGGAGGAAGTGAAGCATGATCTCTTGTTCCTCGATCGAATCGTGGAATATCATCTTCATGTGGAATGCTTGTTCCACAGGATTTGGGAAGACCATAGTTGTCGAACATTGACATCTACAAAACGGGAGAAAACGAATTCAAGTTAGTTGATTGATTGAGTCCTTAGTAAATCACCCAAATGAGATACTAAGGCTAGGACCCAACACAATATTCTACAACTCGGGAGAGGGATGTCGTAACCTAATTTGCAGAACATTTGAAGGTAAGTGAATGACGATTCACTAATTTCCACCACGAAAAACGAAGAAGAAATTTAAGTTTTAAATTTATGAAAACTCCTAGATCCTATGAGATTCATTGAACATTTCAATGGCATGTTTAAATCTCGATATGCCCCTCTTGTTTGTGACTGGGATGCCGAAGATCACAAAGCGGGTGTGAATAACCATGCAAACTTACATGGTGCCCTCACATGTTACAGTCACCTATTCGATGTGCCGGTAAACCACACACGCTCCACCGAACTATGACAAACATTGAGTCACCCTTTGCTACCTTTGCTTAGAACCATTTAGTGTGCCGGTAAACCACACACGCTCCACTAACGTCTTCGCAAGGGCACAAAGTGTAATTTCATGGAATTGCATCAATTCACTTTTGCCTAAAGTAACTAACATTGGGAATTAAAAAAATTTTAGTTACTTTAGTAATTCATTATACTTATAATGGAAGGTTTCGTCCTATCCTACCCGTTCGGCTAACGACCCTCCACTAGTCAAGAGTGCGGTGGGTAAGAGTGGATACCAATTCAATCGCCATTTTATAGGCAATTTCGTTAAACACCCCTTATAGACCAGCTTCGTGAATGCGGCCTACTAACAGTAAGACTGACTTTTACTCATACATATATATATAATGTTAGACTTTTAATGTTATATATAGTATAGGGTGTATTTTACACTTTTAAAATATTAGGTGGTCAAATTTAACAATTATACTTTTAATTCAATTAAATTTTAAACCAAAAACTTTATGGATTTATTAAACCTCTTTTAATTATACACCTTAATTAATTAATAAAACCATAAGGGTGTGATTTGAACTTTTTCAAAACAATACTAGGGTTTTAGAATTTAACATTCCTAATTAAACTTTTAATCAACTTTTAAATTCCAAAACTTGAGGGCAAGTTTTGAAACATTTCAAAACATTAGGGTTTCAACTATTTAAATTTCAAAACAACAAAACTTTTGGGTTCAAATTTAAACTATAAAACCTAAAGGGGAAAATATGAAACTTTTCATAACACAAGGATCAAATAAAAATAATCTAAATTAACAAGTAATCACATAATTATCCATATTTGATTTATTTAATGATTTCTTGCAAAACAATTTATCAATTTAATCAAAATGATTCATCAATTATCACATAGGGAAACAAATATTTTATTAATTGATAAATATCTTCAATTAGATCAAGAATATAGTCAAATATATCATAAAATCGGATTTATATTGATCTAATATGATAAGGCAACTACCCTTAAGCAAAAACAGCAAGAAATCCCGGTTTTCCCTCCTTCTGACGAGCCGACTCGCCAAGTCAGGCATGGACTCGTCGAGTCAGCATGGACTCGGTGAGTTCATCTATGGACTCGGCGAGTCCAGCCTCCAGAACCACAAAAATCGAATTTTTCAATCATACAATGCATCAATACACTAGAAACCATTCTAGGCTCTGATACCACTGATGGGTTTTGGTCCTAAGAACATCCTATATGCTCATACAAACCCTAATGCTTGGATCTAGGTTTCTCTATTGTACATGCAAGTTATCCAAGACTATAAACCCTAATTCTAGCATTTAAGTAATCATATTAACATGAGAATAGGTTTAAGATGTTACCTTGATTGTTATGTAGCAATAACAATCCCAAATCTCCTTGTATTGACTTTAGAATGCTTAGAGTCACAAATGTCACTCCTCTAATGGTTCACAAACACCATAAGCAAGAGGATGAAGAGGAGAGAGGATGGAGGCTGCCCAAAACGTGTTCTAACCCTAGAATAAAGCATAGCCACGTTTTTAGGTCATTAGGGATGTATATATAGGAGGCTATTAGGGTTATCTAACAAGGAAACCCTAAATTGGATGCTTAAGCCCTAAGCAACCCATGGACTCCTTTAATTAAGGCCTTGGACGATTTCCCCATGGGTTTCCCATAGAATTCGTCCACTCCTTAATTTAAGACAATCCATAGCCCATATTGCAATTATCTTATAATTACAATTCCAGTCCCTTAAGTTTAATTAATCTCTTTTAGTCACAAAACTAATTACCAATTAATTCTTGACTAATATTAATTAAACAATATGATTTCTCCTTTAATATATTATTCTCATAATATATTAATAAATCATATTTAATCCTTTCTCTCCATAATTCATCTTATCAAGTTGCTTTGGTGAAGGCAACCCAAAAGGACCATGCACCATCGGGTCAAGTACATACCAAAATAGTTATGGACTTAGATACTAATCCAACACGAGCATCATAGGACGCATGAGAAGCTGTAGCCTTTAGCGTTTCCAATGTGGAAGTGGGAACAGATCACCATGGACTTTATTAACAAGTTGTCGAAAACGGCCAAGGGTTTTGACGCTATATGGGTCATCGTGGATCAATTGACCAAGAGTTCCCACTTTTTGGCCATCCAAGAGACCTCTTTGATCGAAAATTCGGCCGGTGTATATGTCCGGGAGATTGTTGCTTGTCATGGAGTCCCGTTCTCCATCTTTTCGGACCGAGATGTTCGGTTCACTTCCTGTTTCTGGCAAAAGTTC
Source organism: Lactuca sativa (assembly GCF_002870075.4). Taxonomy (NCBI): domain Eukaryota; kingdom Viridiplantae; phylum Streptophyta; class Magnoliopsida; order Asterales; family Asteraceae; genus Lactuca; species Lactuca sativa. Next base: position 178,624,138 of record NC_056626.2, on the reverse strand, counting down.
CACAAGGACTGGGCACGAGACTACATTTCAGCATTGCTTATCATCCGCAGATCGACGGTCAGAGTGAGCGGACCATCCAAACCCTTGAGAATATGTTGCGGGCTTGTATCATAGATTTTGGTGGGAGTTGGGATACCTACCTACCTCTTGTGGAGTTTTCCTAGAACAACAACTATCACTCCATCATTGGTGGCCCACCTTTTGAGCTCTTGAATGGTCGGAGATGCCATACTCTGATATGTTGGGGAGAGGTTGGTCACAAGGTCATGGGAAGGACCAAAGTGGTCCTTTAGACCATAGAGCTTATTCAACAAAGCAGGTAGAGACTGTAGATAGCTTAGACTCGGCAGAAGAGTTATGTCAACTGACGCTGATCAGAGTTTGAATTTCAGGTCGGCGATATGGTATTACTGCAGGTATCACATTGGAAGGGTGTGATTCACTTCAGGATGAGGGGGAAATTGGGCCCCCTGATATATTGGGTCGTTCCATGTGATCACCAAGGTAGGAAGGGTGGCCTACCGGTTGGATTTGCCGAGTGAGCTCAGTCAGATCCACAACACTTTCCATGTCTCTCATTTGCGAAAGTGTGTGATGGACGGTGAGGCAGTGGTTCCTTTTGGTGATATTCAGGTCGATGAGTCCCTGAATTGTATGGATAGGCTAGTGGTTATAATAGAGAAGAAGATGAAGGTCATGTGCAATAAGTAGATACCTTTGGTAAAGGTTCGGTGGCAACATCGTAGAGGCTCCGAGTGGACCTGGGAGCGGGAGGCTGAGATGCGGGAACATTATCCAAAGTTGTTCGCGACGACCGACTTCGAGGACGAAGTCTACTTCAAGTAGGGGAGAATTGTAACATCCCAAGGTTGAGGTACTTCTAAATTTGACCCTATAATTGAATTATATGGCATTTTGGTCCCTAAGTAAAAGAAATAGTGAATAGGGGCCCAAAGTGGCCTTTTGGTAATTTTGGACTTTAGGGAGTACGCTAAGTGTACGTGTGTACGTTAAGCATACTAGAGTGCGCCTTAGTACGTTGGGCGTACGTGAGGATCATGAAAACCCTAATTTTTAGGGTTTGGTTCATATTTAAACCACATTATAGCCTCACATCTCCTTCTTATTCATCCTCCCTCTGTGAGAATCGACCCCCAAGCAAACCTGTGACAACCATGAAAATTCGAGTCGGTTCTAGATTTGACTAAACTTAGTTACACATATAGGCATGACACATACTAGACTTAGTAACTAGAAGCTAAGTTATAACTTACTAGAAACTTGGAAACAAGTAGAATCGAAGGATAGTGTACATAAATTTCACATTGGTATGTGAATTCTACAACTACTTAACTGTATTGACTATCCATATTCGGGTCATTCTTTGACTTGAACATCTTTGCATGAATCATGTAGACACATCATGCACTTGACCTAATGGTATAAATTAGGTCTGAGTCTCGTAGGAACTTAAGTTAAAGTTGAAATCTAGGGCTAATATACTTGATTCCTCAATTTCGTTTGAATCTCGGAATCACTACATACAATGTCAATAAATCGATAAAAATAAATTACAAACATTATTTCTAACTTGAACAAGATTTAGGAAACACAAAAATAATTTGAAGTCTTAAAGATTCTATTTATTTCAATATCCAAAGATTTACAAACTCTTAAAAACCCTAAATGCCCTAAAAACGTAAATTTATAAAATTTAACTCTAAATTTTTTATAAAAATAGTTATGAACCTTATAATATGATTTTATAATAATTAAAATTATGAAAATGCATTCAAGGAAAATAAAATTTAACTCATTAACATTTACCTTTAATTTATAAATAAAAAAATCAAGATTTTTATGCATAAAAAGTTAGGTAAGTTGCATATTTTATAAATAGTTGATATTTTTATAAAAGATTTAAATTTTATAAATAAAAAAATAGAAAAAGATGGTAATAAACCTCTTAAATTCAGATCTCTCTCCTCTCTCTCTTACTTGAAAATCCTAATATTCTATTTCCCCAAAAATTTAAATCATTTCTCCTTTTCTCCACACTTCACTCTCTCTCACACTCTCTAACATCAACTTCATTCTCTATCTTCTCCACCCTCTAAACCACGAAATTTCCAGAGCATAGGACTCAATAAAACTCCTTAAACTCAAAATCTTCACCATCTTGTGGTGTTCTTGAAGGTAAAATCGATTTCTACTTCACTTTTCCTTCAAGTTTTGTTATTTTTCTTACACTTTCTTCTTTTTCTACTCCATTCTATTGTAAAATCATGAGCACTTGCACCTACTCACGGTTTTGATGATGATGGTGGTAGGATTTCATCCAAAAACAACATTCATGTTGTAGATGGTGAAGTCCCATGACCTAAACCTAAGTCAAAATCAAGGAAATGCACTTTTCTACATGTTTTGGTGGAAAAACACCACATGCATCCAAAGTTTTCTTTCAAAAATGAATTTTGAACATTTCAAACTCATGAATGATCTTCAAACCAACATGCATGTGATGATCTTCAAGCTTAGATGCTAGATTATCAAAGTTTATTGTTAAAAGCGTTCAAATATGTTCATAAAGGATTTATTCTCAAATAAATACCTAAAACTCTTTTCTGATCAAATCCGATTTTTCAAGAATCCCACTAATAAAATAAGATGATCTGTAAATTTTCAAAAAATAATTCATTTTTCTCGAATTATTATAATTATTGCAATAAAGTAGGGTAGCAAATCATATAAAATACTTTCTGAGGTCTATAAATCCTAGGTAAATTCGTGGATGGCCCCTAATGTAAATGATGACATCTCAATGAGTTTCATCGATTTTGGTTACCGTCTGGTATGGTTTTGAATTTTCTTTTTCTTTAATTAAAATAAATCATAAAACCTCTTTAGGGAATATGAAAAGGCTATCGAAGATTTTTTGCAAGTCCTACCTTATGTGTAATACATAGAAAAATATTTTCAGAATTTTTCATAATGCATACTTATTTTTCCCCGATTTTTGTATTTATAATGGACTAATAATAGGAAAATAGTTCTGCTCATTCAAAATTCATGAAAATTTACGAGAAGATCTTATAATATATTAGAACTCTAAATAAAAATTTGGATGATTTTTCTATTCAGTATGCTATTTTTCTTCTATTTTATAAGATTAAATACACTTAAATCCACAAAATCGGATTACAGTATATAAAAACCACCATTGGTATTTTTCCCGGATTATGTACACTGTAAGTGAATTTTAAAAAAGTTTTGGTAATTTACTTTAACTATTTGGTAATTATTCACCAATTAATGATTATTCAAGAGAATAAAACAACGAAAAATAGCAAGACTAAGTGAAAAATATCTTTTATATTTTTCACAGCTTCTATATATATATATATATATATATATATATATATATATATATATATATATATATATATATATATATATATATATATATATATATATATATATATAATAACAGTGTTAAAAAATGTTTGGGCAATTTTGGAAACTGTTTTCTATTTATTTTCATTTTTGTTAGAATAAAAGCACAAAAATCATAAAATCAGGTTAAACTATTTAGAAACTATTTTTATATTTTTCCCAACTTACGCATATTTAATGGCAGTATTATAAAAATTTCGGGAATTTTTATCAGCTGGATGCTATTTTTCACGAATTTATATTGTTATGAAGGGTTAAAAATTTGGAATAATAGTTAATAACATCAGAAATTCAAGAGAAAATTTTTGGAAGACCTCTACTATATTTAGAACGAAAATGTAAAATTTGATGAATTTTGGAAACTATTTGATAATACTTTTAGATTTTTAGGAGTTTAAAACACCTTTAAATGTGTTGAAATACTCTCAATTAATATTACAAAAACTTGGAAAATAATATCTAGAATTATCTTAATCACATGAGTTATAAAATATAACTGTTTCAGAAAAATGTTTGTAACTTATCAATATTAAATTTTGACACAATATTAGCGTAACTCTATTGTAGTAGTAAATATATTAGTGTTAGATTTCGATTAGAAACTCACTAGTATGTACCATTATTGTAGGAATCGGTAGTGGTACAAGTGGAATGTAGTTCAAGGCACCATTTTGCATCATATCAATGCATTGTGAGTATTCACGCATTCCCCGATTTTTGGTTTTTATGTTTTGGGGTGGAAAAGCATGTCCGAAAAACTGTTTATTGCTCGTTGTATTTAAATTGATGTGTATCAAACATGATTGTTATATTTTTCTATGTATGTCTATGCAACTTAAAAAATGAGGCCTTATCGTCTTAAGTCTCTTCCCTTATACTTTACTCCAACCATTAACTCTTTGAGCCAATAGTCATTATAAATAGCGCTAAAAGGAATTGGCAACTCCTCACTCGCCCGATTGCTTGAGTGCATGATACCATATAATCTATGGAACGATAAGCATAAATCTTGATAGGGCATCAGTTATAGGCTTGGTTATGAACTCATTGTTTGCTCATCACATACAAACTCGCTTATTAATTATAGCACTGAACTTTGTTTCTCTTTATAGCAATGAACTTTGTTTCTCATTATAGCAATGAACTTTGTTTCTCATTATAGCAATAAACTTTGTTTCTCATAATAACAACGGACTTTTGTTACTAGAAACTTATTTACTTGTCTTAGTAACGAACTTGTTTGCTCATTGTAGCAATGAAACATGTTTACTCATTTTAATAACGAACTTTATTTCTCATGAGAATATGAACGTTGCATCTCCTTTGAGCAACATACTTCATCTCTCATGATGACAATGAGCTTGGTCTATGCAAACTTATTACTCATTTTTGTAATATATTTCTATTTATGGAAACTTTATTACTCGCTTTAGCAACAAACTTTTATTCATGAAAACTTATTTACTTATGTTAGCAATGAACATTTGTTTATGGAAACTATTATCAATATTCTGATTATCATGATTTCAAACTATATTATGTTATAAACTTGTGAGTACTCACCAACTATTTTTATAGTTGACACTCGTTTTACATGCTTTTTCAGGAATCATCGAGTAAGTGGCACTTAGGGACACTTCACTTTTAAGAGCATTCGCATGTGTTGTATTTCAGTTTACATTGTAATTTCTTTTAAAAATTTGTTCAAACTCATTGTAAATTTGAAATGAGTTTTAATACTATGATTGGTGTTGTCTTTTAACTTTTGCTATGAAACCCTTTATACTGCCACGCCTTGTATTTCCGCTTTAGCGGGGTGTGACAAAACCCCAAGTGAAAGAGTGTATTTTTGGAGCTTTTGGAGTGTTAGAAGTGTTCTTGAAGAAGAAGTAAGTGGTGGAAAGTGCTTGGAGCTTGGGAAGCACCTTCGATATGAGATTTCCTCCTTGTTAGCAAGCTCTAGAAGGTAAAAAATTTGCATCTTAATCACTCCATCTTGTAGATTTAGACATTTCACTTCTTTAAGTCACTTTTTTGTCCCAAAATGGTGATTCTTGAGAATAGCATGTTCTTGACCCATTAAGCCATCCTTTCAGACCTTAGGAAGGGTCTTGAGTCATAAAAATGTAGTCTTGATGGTTGGTGTTGCTTCATGTATTCTTTAAAAGGTCTTAATGCATTAAGATGTTAAGTTAAACACTTAATGGACATGCAAAGTCATAAAGTTGGAAACTTTATGATTCCTTGCAGTATTTTGGCCTTGGATCTGAAAGATAAACGTAAGAGCTTAATGCCTTAAGCTCTTAATGAAGTTTTGAGAAGTCTGGACGTACGCCCTACGTAACCTTAGTATGCAACGCATACGCGGTTAACCCTCCCGTCTGCGGCCAATATTTTAGTATGCATCGCATACGTGTTCTGTGTTGATTTGTTAGTTTTGACCAAATTGACCAAGGGTAATTTAGGAAATTGTGATTATTCTATTACCGGGAAATGTTTGGACATTTAGGACTTAGGTGAAGACGGTATTCGGGGTCAGAGTATTGGTTAGTTTTCTTCGTCGGGATGTAAGGTGAGTCTTCCTCACTGTAATTACGGGTCAAAGGCACCAAGGTCGACCCAATCGATTGTATATCCTGTTACATGATAATATGTTGTTATGATGTAGAGATCTGTTAGATCGGTATCCTGGTATATAGGATGTTAGCATGCAGTAGTGATCCATAAATATGTCTGTTTTTTTTATGCCTATATATATGTTTATCTGTTATGTGTATGTCGACATGTTATGGTTGGTTGGGTTGAGGCGGTCCTGCTTTGTGCTGAAGGCCAAGATACCCAAGGCGGACCGGATAGACTGTAGGCCCATGCGAGGCGGTCTAGTTAGGCAGAACGCCCGACGAGCGGTCCGGATAGGCTGTAGGCCATGAGAGGCGGTCCAGTCATGTCGAAGGCTCTGGAGCGGTCTAGATAGGTTGTAGGCCATGTGAGGCGGTCCAAGCAAGCTGAAGACTTGATTATGTATGTTGTTGTTTGATATGTTGAATGTGGTGGTTCTTTAGGGTAACTCACTAAGCTTTGGCTTACAGTTTTAGTTTATTGTTTCAAGTACTTCTCATGATTGTGGGAAGGCAAAGACGTGACCGTACACATCCTCCGTTTATGGCTTTATGATTGTGGGATACTCTGATGATGATAAACAATTTGGAAACAATGATTTTGTAAACAATTGATAAATATGGGTTGTTTTTAAAAGTTTAAATTTGTTGTGATTTTTTTGACGTTACATCTCTCTATGTCTTTCCCAACATATTCTTGCATTTTTGTGATTTTTTTCATATTGTGGTAACACGTATGCCTTTACACAAGTAGTGTAATTAGTATCCCATCACAATAGTAACCATGATTGCATTATCTTCCACTCACCGTGAAAGATATATCAGGTGCTTACCGATCATATTATCGTTTAAAATAGGGGAACTACTAAGGGGCTGTTTGGCAGGATCTGGATTTTTAAGATCTGGATTTTTAAGAGGTTTGAATTTCTAAGAGGGTCTGAATTTTTAAGATCTAAATTTTAAAATGTTGTTTGGTTGGAACATCTGAATTGTTGTTCTGGAAGATAAAAATGACCATTTTACCCTTTTGTTTAAAAATAATAATAAATATTAATAAAACCACAAAAAATTTAAAGGAAATCAAAACTTTTAATCCACTACATATGTTTACAGCTTTTAAATACAAATTCACCAAAAATTCCAAATTAGGACAATAAAACAAGAAATAATCCGTTACAAACTCAACATATAGATTGTACACTTTTAATGCAGAAAATTACAGAAAAATCCCTTTATAGCTAAAATACCATCCATCCCTTGTTTGATTATTTCTTTTGATTCCTGGAGCAAACTGGCACTCTTTTGAAGCTTCTCCCTCTCTACAGCCATTAATGATGCTTCACCATTCTTTTCAACACAATGTTCCAGTAACCTTCCAACTCAAATTCAGCTGGATCAAAGAAATATAATTTCAATTCAGCCTCATAATCGAGGACAACCTCCAAAAATCTATCCCGACTCTTACCCATTAACTTGTTCCAAGTAACATAATCAGGGTCACATGTGTTTACAATTATCATCAAATTTCATGAAAACAACTTCAAAGTCATATATGAATAACCAAGAACTAGTTCAACCACAAAGGCCAAAAATCGAAACTGGAGGGGCAACATGGGGGACCACTTTGTAGATTATGTATAACATTGGAGAGAAGTGTTTTGCTAAATTGGTGTAACAATCAGCATCAAGTAATTAACTGCAGTTGATTGTGGATGTGATTGTTACTGATTGCATTAAAATCACTACCAAAAACAAACATGATCCAACACATCAAATGCGCAACTGATAGCATAACAATTTCGGTTTTTTATGTTAAAGTTTGAGGGCAAAGAAGAAGAAACAGTGAATTCGAGGGGAAAGAATGAAGAAACAGAAGAAGAAATAAAAGAATACCTTGCTGTTGGCTGCTGCGGTCGGCGGAAGAACGAGACGGAGATGGAGGCGGCGGAGGAAGGCGACGTTGCTGGCTGTAGCGTTGTCGGCAATTAGAGTGGGCGGCAACCTGGCGTCGTCGGATGCTGAGGAGAAAAGACGCGAAGCAAGCAGACGCAGGGGAAGAAAAGAAGAGGTGTTGATCTGTTTAGGGGCAAATAGGGCATCTGAAACGCGCGTCTCTTTTTTTTGTTTTCAGACTTTGTTTATTCTCTGAAAAAATAAGAGGTATTTCTCATTTTAATAGGCCAAAAATAATACACAAACAAATGGTCTGAATATGAAATTTTAAGACATTGCCTCTTAATTATAAAATTAAGAGGTAAACAAACAGGACCTAAGAAGAACATTATGTAGTTATTGGACCTTGTATCCCCCAAAAAACGCATGTTAAATCCACAAATCATTAGATGCAATAATTTTAGTATCAAAGACGATGCAACAATATCACCTCGGGTAAATTGACCTCGCCATGCATTTGGATAATTTTTCTACTCACAATGCATATAGTCAAGACTACATATCAATCCTGGTAGACCATGCATGCTTTGCTTCATGAGTTGCATACAATCTCTTAATGTCACATCTAGTAGGTTTACGTAAGTATACTTTGGCAAAAAATTCTATAACATATGCACAAAAATACTCAACACACTCTCGTGCGGTTCTCCCATATATTTTCAAATACTCATTCGTTGAGTCATAGATAATTCTATAACCTAGATACCTATGTGTCGCCGTACATTTCTGTATACAACTAAAGCACATCCGACCTCTAGCGCCTGGTCTTTGCTAAAAATACTCATATCTTACTAAAGCGTAAAGATACCTTTTTATTTAAACAAAAAACGACCCTCAAATGCTTCCTCATTATAAATACAACTATCATAAAGTAATCATGTAGCAAACACTCGTTTGCTTCTTGACTACCTCAATTCACAATGGCTCTTCTATGTGTAACATGCATGGACTCTTCATTGACAACATTTGTAACAACATTAAAGAGTGTTGTGTCAAACTCTCTGTCTCTCGAATCATATTCTTCTGAAAATTCCATAAAGTTCATGTTTATAGTGTTATAAATGTTAAAAAATGTGTGTGAAATTGAATTGGTATATATAGAAAAGATGGGTATGCATAAATTTGATTGTTTTTTTTTAAAATTATGCAACACCTGTTGCTTTGAAAATCAGCCAATTGGTTCGTGACACACGGTGCCACTCTCCACGAAAGGCTACGGTCGTGGCACTGATGCCACATAGGCACGGATTGCTCCGTGAACATTATATATTCCATAGGGCCATAACAAACGACTTTTTCCAAAGCATAGGGACCAAACGTAAACTTTTGTGTGTTTTTTTTATTGTTCGTTCAAAAAGTATGAAGATTCCCTGGCAATCCCTGGATCTGTATTTAAGCAAGAACCCTAGTGGGATTATTAACAGAGATTGAAGTTTCAAAAATGGATGAAAAGGGGAAGTCGAGTGTGAGCGAGAGTCTGGCGAGAAGCATAAGTAGGGGTATCAGCATGGCTTCCCCGGGTTGGCGGATTGAAGATGTGTTTTCCCCCGGTAGAGGTGGTAGTCATGACGGACGGACAAGTCGTAATTCCAAGGAAGACGAAGAGGCCTTGCGATGGGCTGCTTTAGAGAAACTTCCTACTTACAGTCGAGTACGAACCACCATCTTCAAGTCATATAGTCCGTTAGGTCAGCAGCAAAAGCATTCTGATCATAATCAGATGTTGTTGGATGTAAGAGCGCTTGACTCAAATGCTCGACAGAAATTTATAGACAAGATTTTTATGGACCCTGAAGAAGATAACGATAAGTTCTTGAAGAAGTTCAGAGATCGAGTTGACAAGTAAGTACTCCTTCTGATCCATCATCCAAATTTAACTGCCCTATTTTTGTTTTTTGCTTTCACGTCTACCAAAATTCTATGTATAGCCTCAAGTAGTCCATGCATTATAAGTCGATTTAAAATTTTTTGATAGGTTAAAGTTCGGATCTTCTGGTTTGATATGAAAATATATATCCATGAAAAGTTCAATACATTCGGTTTCTAATTGTTGCTTAGTATGATGAAATGGGTATCCAAAAGGTTAGGAGTTTTTTCTAAATTAGTTAGGCAAAAAAAAGACAACTTATATTCATCTATATTGTAGTCATATGTAAATTATACCATTTATTAATATTTTTATTTATCAAATTATATACTTTTATGTTTTTATAAGGTTCATCCGTAGAGAATAGCAATGTTAAACTACTCACTGGGAAGTTCATGGTTCCAACCTCGAAAATTGGGGACAGTAGTAGGTTGCATGGACAACCCATGTTTTTTTATGGTTCTGCTAAAAAAGTCATTTATTTTCTATTTGTACACCCTATATCATTTTTAAGGTTTTTTTATTGGTTGAATTTGCATATTTTTTGAAAAAATAAATTATAAATAATTTGGTTGATTAAAAAGACATTTATGGGTATTCATAATACTACATAATTTAAGTTGCAATTATCGACAAGGTTGGGTCAATATTACAAGTGTTTAGTAACTAAAATATTGTTATATTGGCTAATCTTAGGGCTGGAATCACACTTCCAACGGTTGAAGTTCGGTTTCAAAATTTGTGTATAGAAGCTGATTGCCATGTCGGAGATAGAGCACTCCAAACGCTGATAAATTCTGCCAGAAATATTGTTGAATCCTTTTTCGCTATTGTCGGGATCAATTTTTCACAAAAGGCTAAACTTCATATTCTTAAAGATGCATCCGGAGTTATCAGACCATCAAGGTATATACTTTCCAACATCTGATAGCGTGACTATTATTATTCTAATTATGAATTGGAAAAAACCGGTATACATAGAAAATACACACTGTTTTTTATCCCAAAATAATAATTATATGAAATCTCTGAGAAGATTCTAGTATTACCCTTTTAATCAAAAATAATAACATGTCATTTTAATTGACTTTGTGGAAGAAATTTAAAAATTAGACGATGCATATGAAAAAAACGACTCATCACTTAATGGTGTATCTGTCCTAATCATTGAGTATCTTTCTAATAATTCGTTGAAATAGGTTTCACAAAATAATAATAATAATAATAATAATAATAATAATAATAATAATAATAATAATAATAATATTATGTCATAACTTATATATTATATTTTTTCAAGATTAAACCTTAATTATTATTTTTTTCCATAAAATATTTATTATTATTATTATTATTATTTAGCAATTTCATAACTTATCTTTGGATTTTAGATACACTTTATAGAAAAGCCACAAACTTTCTTTTTTTCAAAAAAACCCTCGACATTCAACCCCCCCCCCCCCCCCCCCCCCCCCCCTCCCCCCCCTAAAAAACATCACATATGACATTTTTTTAATCTAATTTTAAACGTTTATGTTTTCCCAATTTAAAAAATTTCAATGTTTAAAATGATTTGATCTATGATAATGACATTAAATTCCTTTGACTCATTTTTTGTTTCTATTTGAATATATTTTTTTGTTTTGATTTATAATTCTCACATTTTTTTGTTGTTTTATATCATTTTCATCGGTTTTCATCATTATAAAAAAACATTTGACAGTTTCGAAACCTATTAAAAGGTCCAACTTGGAAAAATAAAAACCATATTAACTTTTTTGGACAAAGAATTGTGTTTTAATCCAAAATAAGACTCAAAGGTGTTTTTATGGTATTAACTTTATATTTAGACTTTGTGTCATTGTTTATTCAAAATTATATTACACATAGAATATGTACAAAAACTTGTATTGTCTTTATATATAGCATCCCTTCACCAAATTATATATCGTCAAGTGGCATATTAGTCGGATATAATTTTTTAATGTTGTTATATAATATGGTACTATTGTCTCCTTATGCATGTGCAACTTAAAAACTCATAAAATTTTGTCGTTTGATGCTAGTAGCTATAACTACGGACAACTTAAAATATTCTTCTTAACCGTATTAATAAGTTCTCAAGTTTGTTTATAATTTTTAATCATGAATTACATCGGCTCTTTATTTATTTCTACCAAATAACTTGATACTATACAAATATAATCTTACTAATCTAAAAATAAAGATTTACTACACAAGAATTCGTTAAAAACTCATTATGTTGTAAAATCACAAGACCCCATATGAAAATCTAAATCTGAATTATTATTTTTTTCCTTGTAATTTAGAGACCTCATAAGCATACCTCTACCTACATACATACACACATGGTTCTCTATCTATCTATATATATATATATATATATATATATATATATATATATATATATATATATATATATATATATATATATATATATATATATATATATATATATATATATATATATATATATACCCTAGTTGGTGTTTGAGATAATCATGAAATTTCTAAAAATCTTGAAAGTAAATCAGGTTTTGAATTAATTTTAAGAATTTTGTACGATTACAATTTATATATATTACAAAATTAATGTAATATGATGGATTTATATATCTAAGTTTATATACATTGTCGTAGGGTATATTCAGTTCTTTCTCTTTCTCTCTCTCTCTCTCTCTCTCTCTATATATATATGTATATATATATATATATATATATATATATATATATATATATATATATATATATATATATATATATGAGTAAATTACATGAATGGTCCCTATGGTTTGGTGTAATTTGTGCGTTTGGACCCTAACTTATTTTGTTAACTCGGAAGGTACCTATTGTTTGTTTTTGTTACGCGCTTGGTCCCTTTCTTACTTAAAATGACTATTTTGCCCTTGATTTTTTAATTTATTTAAAAAACACACTCCTAACCCCATCCCTCACATCACCTTATCTACCTCATCATTTTTTTCCTATTTAAATAATAGTATTTTTAGATAAGACAGGGACCAAACACGTAACAAAAAAACAGTAGGGACCAAGTGTGTAATAAAAATAAATAGTAGGGACCTTCCGAGTTAAAAAATAAGTTAGGGACCAAGCGCGCAAATTACCCCAAACCATAGGGACCATTCGTGTAATTTACTCATATATATATATATATATATATATATATATATATATATATATATATATATATATATATATATATATATAAGAATAATTTTGTCACATGTTTTTTTTTCATTTAATTGACCACATTTAATTTTGTCATAATTTTGAAATATATTTATTTTTCACTTGTCAATTCCTTTATTTTTCATTTCCAATATATCATTAATTTAGTTTCCATAAATTAAACCAACCATAATAACTATTAATTTTAAATTTTAATTTTTAAATTTCAATTTTAATTTCTAATTAATTTACAGTTGAAACCTTTGTGTTAGACATTTTGTTATAATTAACCCGTTTAATACACGAGTTTGATAACTAAACACAAAATTTTAATTTATTTATTTTTTGCATGTTTTTTTTTCTCATAATTTTCAAATTCAAAAATACACTTCCCATTTAATTGTTCCTATTTAACATTTTTTTTAATCAATCCATATAATATACGGGTTTCATAACTATTTTATATATATATATATATATATATATATATATATATATATATATATATATATATATATATATATATATATATATATATATATATATATATATATATAAACATTGTTATATCCCTAAGCTTATATATAAAAACTTGCCAACTATATAGCTCATATCCAATCTTTCATTTACTATTCTTCCTAAATTTACATAGACTCCTTTACTTTAAATTGTGTTCCTTTACTTTAAATTGTCTGTGACCCAAAAATATTGAAATCCATGATCAATACTAAAGGTGACCAACATTCAAATGAAAAGGACCGAGTAGAAATAAAAATTGAATACAAATTATTAAATTAATGTTTTCGTAAATGCATATAGAGTAGAGTTTCTCCATCTAAAGAAGAAACCTTAACTTTTAACTTAGTCTTTTTCTAAAAAAGACCTTACATTCTAATATCAAGGTTTTTCTCATTAAGTGCTATGCATACCACAATATATCCGCGTACGAAGCGAGTTTTGTACTAACACACAGTACTTTTTAAAAGTATTTATAAATATTTAGTAGTTTCAAATATAATTACCAAAATATAGTATTTTGATATTATATAAGTAAATATCACGCCATTTTTTATAATAAATTTACTTACAATTTAAACTATAGATAATATCCATGATACATCTACAGTAACTTTTATGTATTAATTATTTTCATTTTTTAATTATAACATAAAATTAAAAGAAAAAATATCATATCACTATTTAAATCTTTTTTTTTTTTTTCTTAACTAGGAGCAGGTTTACTCGTAATTAATAAAAACAATTGTAAGCTTAAATCAAGTTACAAATACTAAAGATGTATTTTTTTAATCATTTTATTGACGTCCAATTAATTTTTGATAAAATAACATCTTTGATAAATTAACATCTGATTTTTTATTTTCTAACATTTTTTGAATAAAAGCATATACAAAGAAATAACAAAACTAAAATAGTGATAATGTTAATGTCATTAAAATCCAATAAACTTTTGACAAAAGATCTTTAATTAAGTAATTAATTATTATTATTATTATTGTTATTGCGTATTATGGACAACGATCTTTATATACATCTCACTTGCTATAATATAACTTTTTTTTTGAATTCAACTACTTGTATATTTTGCCTTTTTGAGTAACCATCTCAAATATTTTTTTGCCTGATTATAAGATTTCAGGGTATGTACACTAGCTTTTGCTATTGACGTTACTTGTTTCACAACCATTAGTGAAGAAAATACAAACAGAATCGTAAACTAAAAACTAAATTTGAATTAAGATTACAATGGTCAAGGAAAATATGAACTATTGGTGTAAATAAAATGAGATGTTATTTTGTCAAAAAATTAAATGTACGATTTACACTAAAATAATTAAGAAAAAAAATAATATCTTTAATATTTGTAACTTGATTTAGTTTTAAAAATGTTTTTAACAACTTTAGGTGATTTTATTAATTACTCGAGCAAACCTATGAACGATTTAAACAACAAAAAATAATATAATAAATATATGATTATTTTTTTCAAATTTATATAATAAAAATAAAAATAATTAATATATAAAAATAATGGTAGATAGATACTATCTATAGCTAATATTTATTCTAAAAATAGTTTAAACTGTTAGTAAATTAATTATAGAAAGTCACACGATATTATTTACATTTCCCTTAAATTAAATGGTGATAAATACTAAAATACCATGTTTTAATAATTATGTTTGAACTAAAATACCATGTTTTAATAATTATGTTTGAAATTACAATACATTTGTAAATAGTTTTGAAAAGTACTGTCATGTACAAAACTCCGTACGAAGTTCGTGTATGATCCATGGGAATGGATGATATTTAACGCCCAATAACGACCATAAATACTTTTAACCACCCGCACGTGTAACGCATTCTATTATTGTAGAAATCTCAACTTCCACTTTTGAAAAAACCGCTTTATTAAAAGCATATAAACTTCTCGATGAGAACCCAGTGGCGGATCCAGAACAAAACTTAACCGGGGTCCATTATACATAAAAAATGTATAAAAGTGGAAAATTCTGAAAACGCAAAGTATTTTTGAGGTTTTTTCAGTAAAAACAAATATCAATGAGGGTATTTTCTGTATAAGTGGGTGCCAAGGGGGGGGGGGGGGTTAGTAAAAAAGTAGAATTTTTGGAGGTTTGTTTAGTATAAAATATAGTGGGAGCCACTATCAAGTGGGGCCATACACCCCACTTGAAAGGCCTGTATCCGCCATTGTGAGAACCCACCATCTTATTTACTTGTCATTACATTTCTCGACTTGATCCAAGTAAGCTTTCTTCCACCCGGCTCAATTTCCACAAAAATTATTTCTCTACGATTCAAGAGTATCGATGGTTTTTTAGGAGCATGAAAAAGTTTCATAAAATACATCACAATGCTTGCAAGAATAGATTTTATTATCGTGAGATGGCCGCCAACAGAAAGAAGTTTCACTTTCCAATTAGTAGTAGGTCTGGCAATCGTATCGTGTTCGGGCTAGCGTGTCGCAGGTTGGTGGGTCAAAAATATACCAACCCAAACACGACCCATTTAAATATGCAAGCTGACGGGTTTGTAACATAAACACATTTATGACCCGCCAACCCATTTATTTATACGGGTTCACAGGTTTGCGGGTTTGTGGATCAAATTTCATAAATAAAATTGACAATTAAATATGAATAAATTCTTCACGGTTGATGCAAACATATACGGATTTTACACACTTAACTACTTAAGTCTTAAACATCCAAATGAAAATTAAAAACATTAATAGAAACATGTTCAAACTAAACATTAATACAAACATAGATAATACTTATTAAATATTGATACTTGATACATAAATATATTTAAAAATAAAAAATATATATATATTTTTATTAAAAATATAAACGGGTTGGCGGGTCAAACAATTTATTTTTTGAGAAACTCATATATGACCCGTTTAATAAACGGGTTGGCGGGTTGAAAAACTCAACCCAAACCCATTTATTTCGTGTCGTGTTGCTGGTCGTGTCGCGGGTCGTATCGAGAATTGTCATCCCTAATTAGTGGGTCTAGCCATGAACTTATCCACGACTTCTTTTGAAATTGCCCTTCTAGTGATATTAGAAACAGTGGTAATCCCAAGATACATGAATGGAAAGTGTAACACTGAAAAACCAATAAGATTAGCCTAGTGTTTCACCTCATGAAAATTAACCCGGGGGCTATCAACTTACTTTTTTGTAAGCTAAATTTGAGGCTCAAATCAAGAAAAAAGTAATGAAGAATCCGCACAATGTTGGATGTATTTAAGAAGGACTAATCACCATAAGAATTACGTAATCCTTAAAAAGGAAATGAAATATTTTAATTTCCTCCAAGCCAAAAGTTGCACCACAAAAGAGTGAGTTTTGCTTTGCTACTTTAACTTTCGTGTGCAATCATTTCATGGCAAAAAAAAAAACAAAAAAAAAAAAAAGGAGAAAGTGAAATACCTAATCGAAGACCCTACTTAAGATGAAACTCAAAGGTGATGACCCATTAACCAAAGATATCTCAAAAAAATGATTTTTTTTCTAGGTGCTTCTTCTCCTTTAGTCAAGCTAAGCATAAGACTTTCCTTTTCTAGCCAAGAAAGGTTGTAGTGATCACATTGATTAGAGCCAAAAATGATGTCATGGATGTGACCTGTTATCTAGGATTCCATTGTAACATCTCAAATTTTAGACCAAAATTTTCAAATTTTAAAACTTTCAAAATCAGAATTTTACAACAGGATCAAATACAAATCATTTCAAAACACAAATGACATAGTTATTAGAGTACAAAATACCATGTTCCAGTAATAAATTCCCAGTACGTGTGTGCAATCAGACTTTCGTCTTCCCGCGGTCATGCGAAGTACCTACCACATACAAATTAACTACTGTACGCACAAAACTTAGTGAGTTTTCCAAAATACCATATACAACACATCATAAAATAAACAACTACGAGTTATCAGCAACCCTAAGACTATCATCAGTCCTGGTGAGCTAACAACATGCTCGGTAGGTTATTTGCAACCCCCGGTTGGCTAACAGTGTAACGCCCTGAACTTGTAACATTCCAAAAAAATTATGACATAAAAATTTTTGTTTTTAGATTAATAAATCATTAGTACAAACAAATTCCATAAAACCAAGGGAATTCAGAGTTAATCAAAACATCATCAATTAGAGTAAATCATGGAATGTAGAAACTTGTGGTGTGTGCTTTGCAATCATACTTAGCTCTTCTGATTGAAACCGAAGTACCTGAAACATAGACTGGAAACCGTAAGCACAAAGCTTAATGAGTTCTCCAAAATACCATACAACATACAACCACAAATAATCATGCATTACACATATAGTTGTCATGGGCTCCGTCATGGTCTTTATCTAGTACGTCATGGGCTCTACCCATGGTTTTTACATGGAATGCCATGGGCTCCCTCCCATGGTCTGATATCCAAATGCCACAGATTCCCCCATGGTCTTCCATGCAAGTATCACAGAGACAACTAGCATACCACATAACACGTAATGAGCCGACTTTGGTGCCTTCAACCAATGAATATTGTGAGAAGACTCACCTCACGCTCCCAATCACACAGATGAACCCCGACTGTTGGCTGACAGATCCCTAAATTGCCAAACATCAAAACAACACTAAATTAACAATTAGGTGTCAATACATAACCATAAATCCATACTTGGGGTAAAAAAACTATTTTACCCCTAACCTAGCTTAGTCCAAGACCAAGGCCCAAACTCAAACTCTGGAGGTCCACAAGCCAAATAATCAACCAAGGCCCATTTATGGCCCAATTTTCCAAATTAGGCCCAAAACCTTTACATGAGCCTTACCCTAAAGCCCATTCAATTTTCGTAGTCCATATACTTGTTCTCAGATGCCCCATCAAGAACCCAAACACCTAAGCCCAAAAGAAAGGCCCAACTAGAACCCCAAAACTTATATCATTTAACTTCTTATGGCTAACACTGACAAATTATTACGGATTTAGGGCTATTATTCAATTAATAATTTTATCTATTTATTTATTTTAAACGGAATGTTACAACCAGCAGCCTTAGTTATAACAATTATCATATCAGCACATAACATAGCATAACATAACATAACAGCTAGACCCAGTTGGTCATAATATTACAGCTATCCTACCACACACGTAAGAGTAAGTGATGAGACTCACTTGATATTGATGACACGGAAACCTAGCACCCGAACTGCTGGAACTAGACTCCGCCTAGTTAACAAAATAATTCACCTCAATTAAAATTAAGGTCCAAACCACTCACGAGTCCAAGGTCCACGGTTAATACTTCTAGAGGCAAAAAGGACCATTTTGCCCCTCTCTAGGTCCAAAACCCTAAACTTTGACCAAAAGTCAACACCCAACGAGTACGTTGGGCGTACTATCAGACTAACCACTTGATGGGGATCCTCCAGAATACGATGCGTGTAGCTATGAGTACACACGACGTACTCCACATACTTCCATTTCCACACTTTTAGGGTCTTAATCCATTAAGACAACCATTCCATCCATAGATCTAACTAATTTAAGACCTCTTAATCCATAAAGTCATGGGATTTAAGCCTTTTCATGGCTAGGAGAGGCTAAAACACCATTTCACTCATTCTATAGTACTTTACTCATGCATGAAGTCAAAATAAGGATCAAGCAAGCATTTTTATTAACCTAGGAGCCTTAAGATACATGAAAGGACAACTTTAAATCTCTGGAGAGTCTCAATACTCAAAAGGTCCAAACTTGGGGATTTCAACTCATGAATCTTACACTAAGAGATCTAGAAGAACACCAGCCACCGTATAAGCTTTATACCTGAAGTGATGAACAAAGGTGAGGAGTTTTTGGATCTCTAAGCTGGATGGCACCTTCTTCTTCTTCTACAAGATTCAAGAACCACTCAAAACTTGCAAAAACACACACTCAAGCTTCACACACGAAATTAGGGTTTTAGAGAGGGTTGGAGGCTGATAAGGGTGGCAAGAAATGAGACCATAATGTTCTTTATATAGGAACCAAAATAAATATTAGGGTTTTGCATCTGAGCCTAGTACGCCCAGCGTACCCTTTGGTATGCCTAACGTACTAGGTGACCTCCGTGATCTGCATGGTGCATAAGTACGTTGTGTGTACTCATGCGTATGTCCCGCGTACTGACTTGCCAACTTATCATATTAAGGAACTGATTTTGACATAAAATGAAAAATTCAAGAATGATAATTGCACCTTATTTCAGGATGTTACACCGTCCCCACCGTTTATCACCAAACCCCAACTTTTTAACATATCATCTAAATAACCCCCCAACACATAGAGTCGTGCGCCTTTTTAAAATCAAATTTGAAAACCAAAAAGTAGATTGAAATGTTTTTTCATGTCAAGCTACATTCTTGTTCAACATTAGTGGCTTATTTAAAATTTGCCGACCTTTTATAAAGGCCGATTGCTCAAGGCTAACAATATCACTTTTCATGTCATATAACCAGTTTGCTAGCAATTTTCCAATAATTTTATATTGACAACCTACGAGACTAATCGGTTTATTGTTATTTATTTCTTTAGTATTTTACACTTAAGGAATAAGAGTAATAAAAGACAAGTTGCATTTTGTCGTTTAGTTTAAGTATGTTGAAAATGTAAAACTTTAGCCGCTACATCATGCTTGATTAGCTCCCATTATGCATTCATAAATTTAGATGTAAATCCATCCAAACCGGGGTATATCCTTACCATAATTCCAAACGACATGTCTAACTTTTACTCTATTCAACAGCTTGTCTAATTTCTCTTCCAACTTAAACCCTTTCCAAAGGTTTAAATTCCAAGGCGTAATAATTTATTTCACCTTTCACAAGCGTTCTTTTGGAAACGTCGAAATATATTGAATAAAAAGGCTCACGATTAACAAATAGCTAAAAGGTAGGCTATCAAACAAGGTACATGTTACAAATTAAGATGGTTGAAAGGTGAATAATTCCAGTCAACCCAATTCCATTCTTGGAGCCTATAATTACACCAAACATAAGAATGTGAAATCACATTGTTGTAATTCTAGTAGGGGAGTTAAACACCTTAATGTTTTTCGCCATCCAAGTGTTCCAAAGAAAACAATAAAAGATGACATTAATTATATTTCATTTACATGGGCAATTGCCCCAATTAGTTGCGAAGTCAATGAAATCCATTACAAAATGCCGAGAAGGGATATTGCACCAAAATCCACTCTATAGCTGACTTAGCCATCTGACATTTGATCAAAACAAGATCCATCTATTCTGAAACATCAGCACAAAAGTTGCAACTAGAGACTCGAGAATTAATATCTCTATAGGACAAAGGACAAGGTATAGGCTACTAGAATTCTACCCATCGTAGCTCTCCAAATAAAACACCAAACCTTCAAAGGTTATCATCCATTGCCCATCCACCATGACACCTTGGATTGCCACTTGCCCACATTTTTTCTTCAAGATGGCATGATGTTTCATCGCGCACCCAGGGTAACCTTATCCTTTTGGGGTAAGTCCATACCTCGAAATGGTCAATATCCTCTTGTTTTTTAAGACAAGAATCCTAATCAGCCACATCATCTGTGGAGGCCATTCCATCCAATTTAGCGTCATAGAATTTGATTTTAGCAAGAAGCTAGATCACTTTTGGTTGTTTTTTTTTTTTTTTTTTTACTATTCCAAATCCAAGCTCTTATAGTGCTATGAAAGACCTAGGACACTTAGATATTTATTGGTGGTTTTCGTTACAAAACACAAACACTTAATACACCAAAACATAAAAACATAAAAACGCAAATTGAACGAGCTGATATATGGCTTCTTGAAAACCATCAACTACACCTGTTGACACCGATTTAATGTTAAGCTCCATATATAGCCGACGATCCATTTCCTTATCCCATATTTTGTTGAAGCCTTGTTTGAGCCTTACCATGTCTCACATTTACTTGCAGATGTTTCTTAATCGGTGCAACATATTTGCATTTGTACACATTATCCATGAACATCACCTACGATCGCCTTATTCTATCTTATGTATTACATTAATCCAAATCCACCTCCTCGAACCTCCTTTTCTATAACGATGTCGATTTCTAGCTCTAGGAGAGGTGAGTTTTTACATGTACCATCATGGTACCACTTAGCTGATGTATTTACCAAATGATTTCCATGGGTTCTTTTTGACAATTTCCATAATAGTCGTAATAGTCTCACTATTCAACTGTCTCCAGTTTCGAATGCATGGGACCATTAGACATATTTATCTAGCTTGCATTTTTATATTTGTTATTTACAACTGTATTTATCATAAGTTTTGTTATTAGACTAGGATAACATCTTTCTATATACATGGTTATCCTCATGTAGTCTGTATATGTTGAATGATTGTAATGCAAAAAAAAAAAAAAAACAAGCATATTATTATTCTCTTTTATCTTCTATCGTCTATCTCTAGCATGCGTTTTGTGTTATATACGTCTAACCCTAACTATTTTCCTCTATTTATAAGTTTCATGTCTCTGATATTGTCCACTTTTGGTGACGGATTTGTACGGATTTATTATAACACATATAATTAAAATTATGTGCTTATTTATTTATATATTCTTTTATAACTTTTTACTTAATATTCTCCTTTTGATTGGTTTCAAGATTTATTTGCACACATCTTGTCAGTTTTCAGTATGTTTTATGGTCATTTTGCAAAGATTTTCCCTTCTTCCATACATTCAGGCTGCCATTGTTGGGTGACCAAGTGGATTTTGTTGTTTTCCAAGTGGTTAACTGTAATTGTTGTAATGTTATAGGTTGGCACTTCTATTGGGTCCGCCATCTTCTGGTAAGACAACCCTTCTGTTGGCTCTAGCAGGAAGATTGGATAAAAACTTAAAAGTTGATGGAGAGATAACTTACAACGGTCATAAGCTCAATGAATTTGAACCACGAAGGACAGCAGGATACATTAGCCAGAACGATATTCATGCTGGAGAAATGACTGTGAAAGAAACATTAGATTTCTCAGCAAGATGCCAGGGAATTGGATCTCGTTTAGGTAGCTTACATTTTGTTACTTAGATATATTAACTATTAGCTTTCTCAGCAAGATGCCTACATTCCTCTCCAAAAGAGTCTTTAGAGAAAAAGTGATATCCAACATTTATAGAGATAGATCGTACCATATCTAGCCAATGCGAGAGACTAACAGTTCCCGATATGAAGACTTATGTTTAGATATCAGAAAGTCCTAGATTTTCTCTCAGAAAACTACAAGAAATCAGGTCAATAGGGGCGACAAATATCGCTGCTAAAGACCCGATGCGCATCCAGTTTGATGTGGCTGCTATAGCTAGCATTTCTTGTAGTGAAAAGAGTCTTAATTATAAAAATGAAGAATTTTGTATATACCCTCCTTAAACATTAGAATATCATATTTGACCAATCTAATTTCTAAATATTATATTTACCCTTCACAAACTTTCAAAATATTATATTTGCCCAAATCATTATTTTTAATATTTCTAAACATTTTATAATCAATTTAAATCCTTAGCTATTATAGATTGGCTATTATAACGTTTAACGATCAACTGATAGGTTATGGAATTCGAAGTTTAAGAGTAGTACATACATGGTACATGTGTTGATTCATCAAAGTCAGATGAGCCTTCAAGTTCTTGATACACTTCATGATTATCTTCAACCAAAAGAGAAACTACAATGATACACTCTCGTGATGGCTTTTATTTTTGAATAAGAAATCCCCAACTCCTTAGTCAACCAATATGATAAGAGGGGTATACAAGTCAATTGATAATAAGTAATGATTTAAATTTATTACAAAATGTTTAAAAACATTAAGAATAAGAATTTGGACAAATTTCATATTTTAAAAGTTTATGGAAGGTATATATAATGTACGAAATTCTCCTGAAGAAATCTAGGTAGAACTAAAACATATATAGAGGCATGTGTCTAGAAGATATGGGACACTAACATTTCAAATTCTTGAAACAAAAAGACATGAGTTATAACAATACATTGAAATACAGAAATGCTAACTGAGCTTACAAGAAGAGAAAAGGAAAATGGGGTCAACCCAGAACCTGAAGTCGACTTTTTTATGAAGGCCACTGCCATTGAAGGAGACGAGAGCAGTTTGATTACGTACTACACTCTAAGAGTAAGTATAACTTTGGTATTGTCAAAATCTTTCCACACCAAAATCAAAAGATTTGTAATTAGTTAGATACATGGAGTTTTGGATTTTCATTCTAACATATATAGAGACAGATGGGATGCATGTCTTGCTGATACTGAACACTAACAATATTCATATGACTATAACAGATATTGGGCCTCGATGTATGTCGTGACACGTTTGTTGGAGATCAAATGAGACGAGGTATCTCTGGAGGACAAAAGAAGCGTGTAACCACAGGTTAACTGTCTCTGCTCGTTTTTCTCTATTTATTTTTTGTTTTTTGGGTTTTTTTCCCTTCAAGTGTTGTATGCATAAAGTGCTGAATGGATAAATAAATACCGGGTTCAGGTGAGATGCTTGTGGGACCCGCAAAAACTTTGTTTATGGATGAGATCTCAACAGGTCTAGATAGTTCAACTACGTTTCAAATAGTCAAGTGCTTACAGCAAGTTGTACACCTCACCGATTCAACAATCTTTATGTCCCTACTACAACCTGCTCCAGAGACGTTTGATCTATTCGATGATATTATCCTACTATCTGAGGGCCAAATCGTGTATCAAGGACCACGAGAATATGTTGTTGAGTTCTTCGAGAGTTGTGGATTCATGTGTCCCGAAAGAAAGGGTACAGCTGACTTCTTGCAAGAGGTAATGAAACACACAACAACAATCTTATAAATTAGAACAAAGATAGATATATCCCAGAGACGTTTGATCTATTCCATTTATTACAAATTAAACATTTTGTATCTTTATGATTACAGGTGACCTCTAAAAAAGATCAAGAACAATATTGGGCAGATAAAAGCATGCCATATCGATATATACCAGTCACTGAGTTTTCCGAGCGATTCAATCGTTTCCACGTGGGGGAAAATTTGAAAAAGGAGTTGTCAGTTCCATACGATAAAAACAAAAGCCATAAAGCAGCTTTAGTTTTTGAAAAATACTTAGTCCCTAAAATGGAGCTCCTTAAGGCCTCATGGGATAAAGAGTGGCTACTAATGAAGAGAAACGCATTTATTTACGTTTTCAAGTCTATACAAATCGTGTTTATAGCATTTATTTGCACGACCTTGTATTTTAGGACAACCATGCACCACAGGAATGAACAAGATGGAGTTATTTATGTAGGGGCACTTTTAAACAGTTTGCTCATAAACATGTTTAATGGGCTTGCTGATCTTTCATTAATTATATTGAGGCTTCCTGTAGTTTACAAACAAAGGGACCTCATGTTCCATCCTTCATGGGCTTTCACTCTTCCAGCTTTCTTGCTACGTATTCCTATATCTATGCTTGAGAGTATTATGTGGTGTGGTATATATTACTTTGGCGTTGATCTTGCCCCTGATGCTTCCAGGTAATTAATTTGTTTATTAATAGTTTTTGTTAGTTTAATAAACTTTGGTATTTTAATTTGATGTTATATATGCTAATGGAAATATGGTTTTTACAGGTTCTTCAAGCATTTGCTGTTGGTTTTCTTGATCCAAAATGTAGCAGCGGGACTATTTAGGCTAATTGCTGGGGTGTGTAAAACAATGAACATTTCAAACACGGGTGGATCTATCGTACTTCTTCTTATATTTCTGTTGGGTGGTTTTATACTTCCTAAAACCCGTATTCCAAACTGGTGGGAGTGGGCGTATTGGATTTCACCTCTGTCTTATGGCTTGAAAGCGTTCGCCATAAACGAGTTTCTTGATCCTAGATGGACAAACAAAAGGGTATGTTCGTAATTCTTATTCAAAATCTCAAAAACTTACAAAAATAAGAATTTAAAAAAAACGGTATATTTTTGGGCAGTTTTGTATGTTAACCATACTTAAAAATAATCCTACATAATAAATAAAGAATGTTTTTGCCACATGTCATTTTCTTCTTCATTTTGACACATTACATTTTCTAGAATTTTTAAATTTTCTATTTTCTACTTGTAATTTTATTGTATTTTTCATTTTATTAAATTAAAATTCCACATATAATATGTAAGGTAATATATATGTAAAATATTAATTAGAAAGGGTTTATATATGTAATGTATCCAATACATTAAAGTCTCATTAATTTTAATAATTCAAATTTTTTCTCAATTTTCTTATAAATTCAAACTTTTCAAATTGTTAAAATTTTATATTTAATTTTTTTAAATAAACTCATGTAATATGTGGGTCTCACACCTAGTTTCCAATAAAAGAATAGAAGTTAAAGAAATTAAATATCCTCATATTTATTCTTGCTATCTATCTTCCTACCACTTGTCACAAAAAAAAATTATTAATTTTATTAAACATGACTAGTGTCACAATCTTTATAGTAAAGGAATATGGTAGAAGAAAAAAAGTAAGTAGGAGGATATTTGATTACTCTTCCAAAAATTATGATGCTTTGATTGGAAAAATAAATTATCTGTGGTTAATTAAATTAAACCACAAAACTGCCAAAAATCTATTGTTTTTTCTTAGTAATTTTCCCAACAAAAAACTAAAAAAACTCTATATATTTGGCAGAGCACAGACAATACAACCAATATGGGGTATGCAGTGTTAAGGAACCTAGACGTCCCAACTAAAGAGAGCTCATATTGGATCTGTGCTGCTGCTCTTCTTGGTTTTGCATTTCTCTTTAATATCCTATTTACTATAGCTCTCATGTATTTAGAAGGTAATTAAGTTTCAGTTGACTCTCCTAATTAAAGTCGATTGATATTTTCCCTTACTAACCTTCATGAGTCTTTTATTTACTAACTAGCCCCTGGAAAACCACAAGCAATTATCTCCAAGGAAGAAGCTGCAGCCATGGAAGGTCAAGATACCAATCAACAACCAACATCACATCCTGTTGATGGAAATAAACGCACTTCCAATGCTAGTAGTGTTGCTAAGAAGGGAATGATTCTTCAGTTTACTCCATATTCCATGTCATTCGACAACGTGAGCTATTATGTTGATATGCCTCGTGTAAGTTCTAATCTTTAATTTGTGTTGCTGCTAATTAATATTCACAGTGTAGATATAGATACTAATGGGCTGTGGAGACTAAGGGTGTGTTTGGTTGGTTGGAACGGAATGGAAATCGGTGGAAAAGGATTCCAATTCCACCAGATTTTAGTGTTTGGTTCAACTTTGTGTGATTGAATTGGAATCCTAAATGAGAAAACCTTCCATCAAATAAAAGAAAACACTTTCCATCAAGAACATGATGAAATTAATTCCATCCTAGGAACGAAAGTGGCATTTTCCCTTATTACCCTTGTTTTATTTTACAGCATAACCTCTACCACCATCACCTACTCACACCCACCACCACCGCCACCTACCACCTACCACCACCACCTACCACCGACATCGCCTCCACCACCACCTACCACCTACCACCGACATCGCCTCCACCACCTACCACGGACACACGCCGCCACCACCACCTACCGCAACCGCCAACACCACCAACCACCACCAACACCACAAACCACCGCCACCACCACTACCACCACCCACCACCTACTACCGCTACCGCCATCGTCATTGCTTCCACCAACCACTTACCGCCACCGCCACCGCCACCACCACTATCACCTACCACCACCGCTACCACCTATTGCCACCGTGACCCACCACCTACTACCGCCACCACCACCACCACCACCTATCCATGCCACCCTCACCATCACCACCACCCACCCACCTACCGGCACTGCCACCACTATCACCCACCACCACCAACTACCACCGCTATTGGCACCACCACCCACCTACCGCCACGGCCACCTCCACCCACCTACCGCCATAGCCACCACCACCCACCTATTGTTACGGTTACCACCACCACCTTTGCCATCACCTACCACCACCACCATCACCACCTACCATCGTAACTACTACTACTACCACCACCCACCTGCCGCAACCATCACCACCACTACCGCCACCATCACCCAACGTCACCGCCACAACCACCCAACACCCTTCACCACCACCACCACTTACCATCGCTGTCGCCACCACCACCTACCACCGCCATCGACATGAATGCTCAATTAACAAAAAAAATTTTTACTATTTTTATAGTTTATGTAATATATCTTACATGTAAGATAGAAATCAAAGTAAACTTAGCATATGAGATTAAAAAAGGGCAATTCTGTCATTTTACATGGATTCTAATTTCGTTTCATGCCAACCAAACAGAATCTGGAATTAATTCCAATTCTATTTTCTACCAACCAAACAATATATGGAATTGGATTCAAATTCCCGACAAATTGCTTTTCCAATTTCAATTCTTTCATAAACATTATGCGAACCAAACAGCACCTTAGAATTATTATAGTAGCTAGTGAGCATAGGTGTGTAGTGGGATAGCAGTAGGGTAGTAGAATAGCATTGGATTTTTGTTTCCTTTTTCTTAATAGGGAAAATTATAGAAAAAAAATGATGGTTTTACCATAACATGACATTTATCTATGTATATACCCAAAATTTGCACAATTTATGTCATAAATGTCATTTAGCACGTAAAACACCCTCTAGCCTGTAACCAGCTGCTAGAAGGTGTTTTACATACTAAATGACATTGTCACATTGATGTCAAAAATCATGTAAAGTTGAGGCATCTATGGTACATAAATTTCATGTTAATTAGAGTGAAACCATCATTTTTTTTTCTTTTGACAATCTAAAGTTTTTTTTCTATAATTTTCCATTTATTTATATGAGTTTCTTAGTATAGTATTTATCTGGCATTTGTGTCCCTCTTTCTATTTTGTGCTCTATTATTGGTATATGATTGTTATTTTTGATCTATTGTTTGTACTTGCGTACATACATGAATGTTACTTTCTACTCCGTTTCTTGTATCTGCTTGTGTACCTTCTTGTCGCCTAATGCTCTCTAGCATCCACATATACACACTTTTCTCTTTGGCACATATTTCTTTTTGCTAGAGATAGGCAATGGAAGCAAACTCTCTACCTCCTGGTGGAGGTAAGGTTGTATACATCTAACCTCCCTTACCCTATTTATGTTATGGGATTTGGGTATTATTGTCATTGTTGGTTTTTTTTTTTTTTTTTTTGCTTTTTCTAAGAGGGCATGAGACCAATGAATTTTTGTTAACTTTTTTCTATAAGGTATTGATATAATACTTCTAAAACCCTATATATTTAATATAAATTTATACTTATGTAATTTATTAATTGCTCGTAAAATCTTCAAGCTTTACCTTGTCAATGTTAGGCTAAACTATTATTTCTTGATTAACAGGAAATGAGAGAGCAAGGGGTGACAGACAATAGGTTGCAGTTACTTACTGATGTAACAGGTGCTTTTAGGCCTGGAGTCCTAACTGCTTTAATGGGAGTAAGTGGGGCAGGTAAAACTACACTAATGGATGTTTTAGCAGGAAGAAAGACGACTGGTTATATAGAAGGGGACATAAGAATATCAGGATTCCCAAAAAAACAAGAAACGTTTGCAAGAATTTCTGGGTATTGTGAGCAAACCGACATCCACTCTCCCACAATTACTGTTCATGAATCTTTAATATACTCTGCTTTCCTCCGTCTCCCAAAACAAGTCAGCAAGGAAGACAAAATGGTAAAATGAAAACAAATATTACCAAACAAGATATCAAAAAGAAGCATAAAGTGTTAATCATATTACGTTTCAGGTTTTTGTGGGTGAAGTAATGGAGCTAGTCGAACTAGACAACATCAAGGATGCAATAGTGGGACTTCCAGGAGTTAGTGGATTATCAACAGAACAAAGAAAGAGGCTAACAATTGCAGTTGAACTTGTTGCAAATCCTTCAATTATTTTCATGGATGAACCAACTTCTGGACTTGATGCAAGAGCAGCTGCCATTGTTATGAGGGCTGTAAGAAACACTGTGGACACAGGGAGAACGGTTGTTTGCACCATTCATCAGCCAAGTATTGATATATTTGAATCTTTTGATGAGTTGTTACTATTGAAAAGAGGAGGAAAAGTTATCTATGCGGGACCACTAGGCAGGCATTCTAAAAATATCATCAACCACTTTCAGGTATTTCACGAGCATAATATATAAACTAGAATTCCAAAAAAAAGACTTAAATAAATTGTTTTTATATCATTAGGAAGTTCCTGGGGTTCCAAAGATCCCTGAAAAATCCAATCCTGCGACATGGATGTTGGAAGTCAGCTCTGGTGCTGCCGAGATGCGGCTCGATGTTGACTTTGCTGACTACTACAGTGAATCGCGGGTCCAACGGTAAGTCTTTTTTAATTTTGGTGATAAAATATATGTTGGGTTTATGGTCTCAAAGATTTCAAAAAACCCACCCATTGAAAAATAATAATGGACACATGCATGATTTTTTTTTTTTTGAAACTGCAAATATATTAAAGGGGAGACCTCACCTAGCAAGTAACTAGATGAGGGACCAAAGCAGTATACAAAAGTGTTTAGATGATTACAAGCCTATAAAGGGGGACACTAACCATTCGTCCCAATTACAAATTACCCTTTTACCCCTGTGTTTTACACTAATAAAAGGCCATAGTTTTAATACACTAGTCCCTTGGAGCAATAAAATTCCTTCCTTTTGAAATAGTCCTTTGTTACTGAACCCCCATAGATTCCATAACATTCCATAACACTGTTGGTTCAAGCTCCCACAAAACACACAGAACACACACTAAACTCACGTAATGTATGAAGACAGGGAGAAGAAACTTTTTCTAAAGTAATAAATTAAATGAGCTCTGAAAAGTAAAGACCAAAACTCACTGTTTTATTATTCATGGGAAAAGAGGCTATATATAGCCTTACAAAATTACCAAACGTGGAAACACAAAAGAAAGAATAAAATACTTAGTCTATCCTATCTATCCTAAAATACAGGTAAGTGGGTGACTTCTTCTAATACCCAACGTGTACACCTCCAACAGCTCTAACGTACACCTTGTGAATCAGTCAAATCCACTGCCCACTTCTCTTTATTAAACCTTTAACTAAAGTAAATTAAATCGAAACATCTAAAACCACAAATACTAATTGATTGCAGCCATGCATCACTGTGATACCCAAGGTTATTCCATGCAAACTCAAAACCAAAATAATCTAAACGTGACCAATAGCACTTGTGACTTAAACCACCTGATTAATCCCAACAAACACATGATGGCTAGCCGTTTCCTTTTCTTAGACAGCTTCCCCATGCAGCAATAGCGTGAAGAAGATCTCCAGTATTCCTTATTGAATTTTGATCAAGCGTTACTCCACACCAGCTCATAATATTTTCGACGCAAACGGGCAGTCAAAGAGAACATGGTCTACACTTTCCTATTGACCAATACACGAACTACACAACAACAGCGAATTGACCTTGATACCCCTCATCTCCAAGGCAACAGCTACGGGTATTCTACCTTGTGCGGCTCTTCAAATGAAACATAACAGCTTAATTGGGACCACCTTACACCATTGTATTGTCATAGGGCCCGTGGTGATGATGGGATGTTTGTCTATAATTTTTCTAACTGAGCTAACAGTGTACATGCCATCACCCGTTAGCTTGCATCTACAATGGTCAACTCCTTAAACTAGGCGAATGCCAGAGATGTCATTAGTAAGCGCTTGGACATCTGACCCTAGTCCAAGATCAGGAGGGTGAGACTTCCAATTCCATGAGATGGTTGGTCCTGAAATTCTGTCAACAACTGAACACTTTTTCCTTGTTTCCAAATCAAATAGGGAAGGGTATTTGGCTTTTAAGTTCCCTGAGCCTAACCATGAGTCGTACCAGAATTCCCAGCTTCAACCACCATCTTGAACACATCATGAGCTCCCAATCCATGCTTCAACAATTGCTTTTTGATTCCTCCAATGGTGCTCCATACGCCACTGCCATTTTGTCTAGATAAGTAGTTCGAAAGGCTTATTTGACAATTTGTGAATCCCATATATTACCCGAGCCCAAAGAGAATGCCTCTCATTTTTTAAACGCCACCACCATTAATATTTCACGAGTAGCCCGATGTTTAAGGCTTGTATGGAGCCCACACCTAGTCCCCCATCATTTTTAGCTGCTAAGATTTTATCCCATGCCACCCAATTTTCTTCTTGTCATCACACCCACCCCATAAAAAAAGTTCTTCTAATTTTTTCCATCTCGTCTAGTGTACCCTTTGGGGCCTTGAATAATGATAAGTAGTAGGTGGGAAGATTGCCAAGAACCGACTTTATTAACGTTAACCTACCCCCAAACTAGAGGGTTTTGGCCTTCCAGAGTGATAGTTTGGAATGGAATTTCATAAGTATGAGCTTCCAGTTTTTTATAAGATTCATGTTGGCTCCGACCGGAACCCCAAGGTAGTCGAATGGGAGAACTCCAACTTTACATCCCAATAAGCTTGCCCAATTCGTTGTTTCATGCAAAGTGGCGCCTATACCAAAAACTCTTGATTTGGGGAAGTTTACCTTGAGGCCCGATGATATGTGAAAACACCTTAGTATTCGCGTAAGGTTTTTGAAATTAGCCCGAGACTACTCACCAATAAACAACACATCATCCGCATAGAATAAGTGAGATAGAGTTGGACCGTTTCCAAGGATTTGGATCCCTTTAAAAATCCATTTGTCACAGGCAGATTTGAGAGCTACATTTAAGCCCTCCATGGCGATAATAAATAAGCATGGTGAGAGAGGATCCCCTTGCCTAACCCCTTTAGATATAAAGAATTCTTTCGTTGGAGAGCCATTAATGATGCCTGATGACCTAGACGAATTCAAGCAACCCCGAATCCACATCCTCCATTTGTTTCCAAACCCCATCTTTGCAAGGATCGAATCTAAGTATTCTTAATTCACCGAGTCAAATGCTTTCTCAAAATCTACCTTGAAGAGAAGGACTTTTTTCTTGATACGCTTAGCCCATGAACAAATCCCGTTAATCATAAGGGGGCCATCAAGTATACAACGTCCATCCATGTATGCCGACTGAACTTCATCAATTATCCCACCAATGACAGTCTTCATACTAGTTGATAGTATCTTACTAATGATCTTACTCAAGCATCCAATAAAGCTTATTGGACGGAAGTCGTTCAAAGAAAGTGGATCCTTGATTTTGGGAACAAGCGTAATGAAAGAAGAGTTACATCCAAGAGACAATGAACCATACTCTTCAAACCGGAGAAAAATCTGATTAGTTATGGGAAACTCTACAAACCGGAGTTACATCCATGATTAGTTATGGGAAACTCTACAAACCGGAGAAAAATCTGACAAATTATTAAAATCACATAAACAACTTTTAAGCGCTCTAAAACTAGAGAAGAATAAGAAGAAAAAAAATCAAATTGTTTAAATTTATTTGATTTGGGCACTTTCGCACCAAAGCCTCGGATTTTTTTTTTTAACTCTACCAATGTGGGACAAATTTTTTCTTTCATGTTAACGGATATCTCAACAAATTATAATCATATAAAATCAGCAACGACTTGTAATTATAATATGTTTGTATACATGACAGGAGGAACAAGGCATTGGTGAAGGAGTTGAGTGTACCTACACCAGGTGTTGAAGATCTTCACTTTGAAACACAATATTCTCAAAATATATGGGGACAATTCACTTCTTGTTTATGGAAGATGTGGTGGAGTTATTGGCGAAATCCCGATTATAACCTTGTTCGTTTCTTCTTCACTTTGCTTTGTGCACTCATGGTCGGGACTGTATTCTGGAAAATCGGAAGCAAAAAGTGAGTCTTAATTTGCTTCTTTTGAAATGATCCATTTACAACATGGTCAGAAACTTCATATATTTTATAAAAAATTTCAGGTCAAGCAGCAATGATTTGAGCACAACAATTGGAGCCATGTACGCTGCTATATTTTTTGTTGGTATTAACAATTCCCAAACAGTGCAGCCGGTTGTTGCAACAGAAAGAACAGTCTTTTATCGTGAAAGAGCAGCTGGAATGTACTCCTCATTACCATATGCCATGGCACAAGTAAGTAAATTTTTTGAACAAATATATAATTACTTAATTACAAACTTAATGACCCTTTTCTTTGAATAACAGGTTATTGTTGAGATACCATATGTATTCCTTCAAACTACATACTACACTCTTATAGTGTACGCCATGGTGTCATTCGAATGGACAGTACCCAAATTCTTCTGGCTCTTTTTCATCAACTTCTTTTCGTTCCTTTACTTCACTTACTATGGAATGATGACTGTTTCCATTACACCAAACGAGCATATCGCAGCCATATTCGCAGCTGGTTTCTACCTACTTTTTAACATCTTCTCAGGGTTTTATATCCCACAACCCGTAAGTTATCATCTCTTTAAATCAACTCATTTTTGGATAGTTGTATTCTATTGTTTAATGTTTATTCGATTTCTTAAATTTTAGAAAATTCCTGGATGGTGGGTGTGGTACTACTGGATCTGCCCCATGGCATGGACTGTGTATGGTTGCATTGTTTCTCAGTATCATGATGCGGATAACACGATTAAGGTGCCTGGCATGGGTATTGACCCTGCTCTCACATCGTATATCAAGGACTACTATGGTTTTGAATTGGATTTCATGGGCCCCGTTGCTGCGGTTTTGATTGGTTTTTGTGTATTCTTCGCCTTCCTGTATGCCACTTTCCTTAGGTTTATGAACTTCCAATTGAGATAGAAAAGTAAGTTCTTAAGTACGTGATGTTTACGGATTTTTTGAAAGATCAAGTAAAACTTATTTTTTTTTTCTTTTCCTTATTCAATAACTACTATCAGATTTGTGAATTGTGTTGTAATTTATACGTTTGAATTGTAGCAGGCCTACAATAAATTTTGTGTGACATCAAGGAATTGTAACCAACTATTAAATTTGTTCAAAATCGATCACAAACGTTATTTTACACAATATAAGGGTTCTTAACGTTGAGAAATTTGTTTAAATTGTACCAATGTGGCTTCTTATTGCCTACCCAACTATATTTGGCGCCTAATTGTACCAATAGGCATCAGGCTTGTTGCAAGGCTTGATGCAGAGCATATAGAAAACTTGGCTGAAGCATTTATTGACAAATTTGAAAAGGAAACTATGGCTGTTTTGATCGATTTCTCACGGCTTCATTACCACTGCCTACTCTTCTCAAGCAAATTCACGGAAGGTTTCGCTCAATCTTCATGCTCTTTTCTTTGACAACAACGAATCCACTGCAATGCAATTGGAGACAGAACTTAGAACCATCTCCATGGGCGATCTTTCGATTCAATCTTACTGTGACAAAGTGAAAAAAAATATCAGACCTTCTTCAAGGTCTTGGCGAACCCATCATGAAGAGGAACCTAGTCATTCATGCTCTCAATGGCCTGCCGCGTCGCTCCCAAAAGTTTAGTTGGGTCTTCATTCCGCAACCCGGATCTTCTCAGTAGTATTGGGCTTGCTACAGTACCTGCCCAATGAAACTGGGTTGTGCCTTCCCAAACAAATCAGCAGCAACAGCGATATCAGTGGGCAAGGCCCATTTCTGGAGGACCAGGACTTCTCGGCAGCAGGCCTGCTGCGGCGCAACACTCTTTTTACTCCATCCCACAAGCTCACATGTAGACTCGGTCACCCCGAACTCAAGTCTTGAAGTAGTTATCTAGTAGTAATTCTATTTATTGTTGTTTACCTGGAAATAATGTAACCTATCATACATGTCAACTTGGAAAACACTCTAAACTTCCCTTTTATTTGTCAATTCTTATTTATGCACCTTTTGAGATTATTCACTCTGATTTATGGACATCTCCTATTTCTAGTAATAGCAGTTTGCGATATTACATTTTGTTTTTGGATCATTATACTCATGATTTCTAGGTTTATCAGTTATACTCTTAAACAAAAATCAGAGACCATTAATAAATTTTTACACCTTTCAAACATAATTCATAATCCATCAAACAATTTCAATGTGACAACGGAAGGGAATACAACAATAAAAACTTTCATGACCATTTTGCATCTAATGGTATTACATTGCGTTTTTATTTCCCTCACAATTCTCAACAAAATAGACGGTCTAAACACATGATCTGTACCATCAATAATATGAGGCAGACTCTTCATTTTCATTCCCACCTTCTTCCCACATTTTGGCCTGAGGCTTTTCATATGTTAGCCCACATCCTAAGCATATTACCTTCCGCTTCCATCTCTAATAACATTCCTCGGTATCGTCTCTTTCAGCGATACCCCACATATAATCAACTTTATGTCTTTGAATGTTTGTGCTTCCCCTGCCTTCATACCACCCACAAACATCAATAACGCTCCACCCCGTGCATATTCCTTGGCTACCCCTCATATCATCGCAGGTTCAGTGTTTTGATCTCTCCAACGATAAGATCATCATCTCTCGTCATGTCACTTTTGACGAGTCTGTCTTTCCTTATGGATTGGTCAACCGCATAGAACCCCCATCTTTATGATTTTCTATCTGATTAAGCTATATCCTCAAATCTTCGGTACATCATTGACCACACCTCGACTCCTGGTCCTCATCCCAAGACTAAGGTCAATACTCTTACCCCTCCACCCTCTCCCACTCCTCCTCCTCCTCATGAATATTCTCCATCTCCATCTCCCCTCATATGTTGTCTTCTGTTTTTCCTATGTTTAGTTTAATGTTATATATATATATATATATATATATATATATATATATATATATATATATATATATATATAAAGAGAGAGAGAGAGAGAAAGAAAAAGAGAGAGAGAGAGAGAGAGATAGAGATATATTCAAATGTTTCTATTATCTATTGTGTGCATATAGGATTGATTGTGGACCAATCATTTTAGTTATTTAAAGAAAATAATTAATACATATTAAATGTTGAAGATTTAATTAATACTCATTATATCTTCAACATTTAATATATATTAATTATTTTCTTAAAATAACTAATATGATTGGTCCATAATCAATCATACATGCACACAATAGATAGTTAGAACACGATAACTTACCTATATGGTGAGGTTCAATAGAGAACCATAATTAACCAAGGAACCAAGCAGCCAATCTTTTTTTCAACATTTAGAGTTTATATATATA
This sequence comes from Lactuca sativa, assembly GCF_002870075.4. NCBI lineage: Eukaryota > Viridiplantae > Streptophyta > Magnoliopsida > Asterales > Asteraceae > Lactuca > Lactuca sativa. The sequence continues at coordinate 178,587,161 of NC_056626.2, read as the reverse complement.
TATATATATATATATATATATATATATATATATATATATATATATATATATATATATATATATAAAATTTATTTTTTAGCATTTACAATGTGATGTTATTAATTTAGAAATTTTTAGTTTTTTTTCGATAAACAATAAGCTCTAAAATTTGAAAAAAAAATTGATTCTTTATAGAACCAATAATTATGATTATATATTTAATTTTTTTTCTCTCTCTTTATATATATATATATATATATATATATATATATATATATATATATATATATATATATATATATATATATATATAGAGAGAGAGAGAGAGAGAGAGAGAGAGAAAGAGAGAGAGGAGAGAAAAAAAGAGAAAGAGGAGTGGTTCAAATAGGAATCAAACATTGTAAAAAACTAGAGGAATCATTTTTTTAATTTCATTAAAAGCATTTTGAATAAATTAAATTAAACAAAATAAATTCTATTTTCCTATTTTTTACAATGGAAGTTATAACACAAACAAAAGAAAAAGATAATAATATATAACATATTTTTTCATCATACCACAATAAACACTCATTAATAAATTTATTATTTATCTTATTAAAAAAAGATATTATTAGTTAATTTTATTATTTTTGCTTGGTGTATTTCAATTAATGGTAAGCAAATGAAAATATGCCAAAACAATAAAATAATATTAAATAATTGATATGAGCACAAAAAGTACAAAACTAATTTAAAAATCAATTGTTTCCTGTTACAAAAAAATCACATTTAATGATTCCGCTTTTCATATTTTCTACTACACCTTACTTATTTTTTACTTTCTAAACTAACTTGTAGACTTTGATTTATCACTGCTATTTTCTTTATAGAAAGTATTACTTTTCTTATAAATATCCTTAACTACTTTGGTTTTGTTTTTTTCTGCACAATTGTCCATGTTTAGTTATCCATGAAAGTCCATATTAAAATCATTATATAATTTATATAAAAAGTTATAAAATCATGACTGTCCATGGACACCCTTATGTCCAATGTAGCCCCACATCGTACCTATATTTCTTTCTTGAAAGCAATTTAAAAGTTTGGTTCTACTAACTCGAATAGTTAGGTTAAGAGGTACCATCGATTCATTGGAAAAGTGTTGTCGTTTATGTGACACGTCAACTCCACTGCATGTTCACTACCAAACCACTATCTCTTGAAAATAGTTACCATTCTATATTATTTATCTTTTTTTACATTATATAAATTAAAAAAAATTATTAAACATAAATAAATATTTTACATTACTTAAAAATACATTATATAACTTAAATTTAAAACCTAAACTACTAAAAAAAACATAAAAGGATAGGAATTTAAAACCTAAATTACTAAAAAACATAGAAATTTAAACCTAAATTACTTAAAAAACATAGAAAATAAAACATAAATATTAAAAACCTTAAACTGAATTGCTATATTTTTCACGGATTTGTTGAATTTTTAGAAACGTAGCAAGATTTTTCGGGTAGAGATTCGGTTAGGGGTTTGTGTTTATAAGTTGAAGATCAGTAAGTGCTATTTTCCGGTGACGAAGAAAACTTAGATTTTTGTTTATTTTTTCTGCAAGTACGTCTTTGCTACTCGTTTTTCCGCTTGAAGATTCTGCTTTTTTCACTTTATCCATTCCCGGAGGTTGATAAAGTTGGACTTTCGATGGACCTTCCCTCTTGGTGCCGTCGAAGTCATCATTGAGATCGATGCTAAAACCCACGCCCGACTTGGAAGTTCTTGGCTTTTTGTTGGAGCTGGTGGTAAATCCCGAATGTGTCGTATCCGGATAAAGGATTCATTTTGGACATTTACGACAAATTTCCCATGATTTTTGGTTGTTGAATGGTTTACCATTGTTGGTAGCCTTGTATTGGTATAATGTGGTTGATAAAATATTGAAATCATTGCTACCACTTTTGTGCATATTTTTAAGATTGTCAAATATGTCATTAAATTGGTGCAAGCCGCTCGTAGTTCACACCATTTTGCATTGATCGCGTCGTACGTCCGGTCTGTTTCCCTTTCTTGAATTAGAAACAAAGTCCTTTTTGGATTGCTCTCATCACCAGTAAAGAATATAATGACTTTTGGAGAGAGAGAGAGAGAGAGAGAAAGAGAGAGAGTCTAATTTGTTAATTTACTATAGGGAAAATGACTCTTGAGGGTAATTAACTTTTGCGTTTGTATTCATTTGGTCCCTTTCCTTTTTTTTTTTGTATTCAATATTCCATCGAACTTGTTGTTTGTGTTCACCATAACCCTTTTGACCGACTTTTGACCTATGATAGCCGGTCAAAGGGTTATGGTGAACTCAAACAACAAGTTCGATGGTATATTGAGTACAAAAAAAGGATAGGGACCAAATGAGAACAAACTCAACAATTGTTTACCCTCCTGAGTCATTTTCCCTTTACTCATTTACAACAAATCCCACGTCAACTCCTACCGATATTAATGACTTTATGAGATTCATTCTTGCTTCTCTTCAAAACATAACCCACGAAAGAACACTATTCATACATGTACAACTTTGTAATGCACTTGAATATTTATTAGGGGAATCTTGACTAAGCAAACGCATTTCATGACTACATTTACATTTCCAATCGAATGATTTATCGTATCATGGATTCTAGACAAGTCTACAAACGAGTGGAATCACAAGTGTTGTGATTTTTTAGTTTACTTAGCTTTAAGATCGAATGGGATGAGATACAACATCAACGTGTACAATATCATGCTGCTTTTGTAGACACATCACCATAATATACCTTGAGGTAAACGTTTATGCTGATAAATATGCCTCTCATACACAATCATATCCTTTTGAAGAGAGGTGTTGACAGCTAACCACAGTAAGCATAGCATAGACTATGTTTTGAAACGCTCTTCATATACGTTATAGCCAAAGAAGGTTGCAGTCTTTGATAATTTTGAAACTTTAATTTTATTTAACTTTTCGAGGAAAATGACTCAGGAGGGTAACCAACTATTGAGTTTGTTCTCATTTGGTCCCTTTTTTTGTACTCAATATACCATCGAACTTGTTGTCAAAAGGGTTATGCTGAACACAAACAACAAGTTCAATGGTATATTGAATACAAAAAAAAGGACCAAATGAGTACAAACGCAAAAGTTAATTACCCTCAAGAGTCATTTTCCCTTTATTATATTATTGATAAATTAATTAGAAATTGAAATAAATGATTTAATAATATATTAATTTGAAATAGTAATAATTAATTAGGAATTAATCAAAAATTAATTGAAAGTATATGGGCTAAGCTGTAATTATTTAATAGTTGAAGAAGAAAGAGTTTCTAGAACCCTCCTAAGGCGGTCGTTTTTAGGGCTTGCTGTTAGGAGTTTCTAGAATGCTCCTTATAGAGAAATAAAGAATTGGATAATTACCTGATTAAGATATTATTTAAATATTCAATTAGGGTTATCCAAGACTTCTTTATCAGCTATAAATAAGACCCTTAGCGTACCTATTTTTCGTCGACTCCTTGTAACGCCCATAAAATTTGAGCCAAATTAAAACATTTTTTCTCATTCAAAAACCATTAAGTTCACACATCATGTTTCCAAAATAGTTTAAACATCAGAGTATCTACCAGAACCATATCATAAAAATCATAAAATATGAGGAGCGGTACGATCACGCCTTCGCCTTACCACGATCTCCTGAAGTACTTGAAACAAAACAGTAAACTATAAGCCTGAAAGCTTAGTGAGTTACCCCCAAAATACCAACCACACATAAACATACTCATAACATATCAAAAATAGAACAGTCATGCACATCGGGTCTACAGTGTGATTGGTCCGCCCGCACGGGGCCTTCAATCCACCTGGTTCACTCTCTGAGTCTACAGTATAGCTGGTCCGCCCACACCGGGCCTTCAGTCGGCCTGGTCCACTCTCCGAGTCTCGGCACGTCTGGTCCGCCCTCTTGGGGCCTTCAGCCTATTCGGACCGCTCGCTGGGCCTTTAGAATATCCGGTCCGCCCTGGGTATGTTGGCCTACAGCACAAAGCAGGACCCACCTCAACCCAACCCCCGTCAAACAACCATATGCACATAAAACAATTAATCGCATAATAATACTTAACCAGACAATCAGTCTAACAGATCACATAGCATATCAGTAACGTAGCAACCATCCTAAACCAGGATGTATCTAGCATATCAGTAACATAGCAACCATCCTAAACCAGGATGTATCTAGCATATCAGTAACGTAGCAACCATCCTAAACCAAGATGTATCTAGCATAACATAGCAACATCCTAACCAGGATTCCGACCTAACCGGTCACTAGCATAACATTACCCTATATACCGGGTACCGACCTTAACCAGGTCACTAATATATCACCATCCAAAATACCAGGATGCAGATCTAGCATAACAATAACGTAACAAAAAATACTCGGATTTCCATCCGATAAAGGGTCAGCCTTGGTGCTGTAGACCCTGTCGATATAGTGAGGATAACTCACCTGCAATTGCCGACTGGAAAGATAAGACCAAGCTGCTCCGACCAACGACACAATCTTCACCACAGAACACTACCAAAGAACCAATTCCATAAATACCCAAAATTACCAAAATACCCTCGGAAGTCAGACTGGTCAACTCTTGGTCAAAGTCAAAGTCCTCAGTCAAAGTCAACCTTCCTGGTTGATCCTACTCGCCGAGTCAACCCGTCGACTCGCCGAGTTCCCATTCCTAGAAACTCTCATAACACAACATAACTCGCCGAGCCGCCCCAAGACTCGCCGAGTCCAACGATCTCTGAGTCCCATCCTGACCGACTCACCGAGTCGCCGACCGACTCACTTAATCCAAGGCTTTAACCAAAAGAGGTTGGGGTCTGTGACCAGACTCGTCGAGTCCAAGAACAGACTCACTGAGTCCATGAACAGACTCGCCGAGTCCAAGGCAATCTTCAACAGACTCGCCGAGTTGTTCTTCCAACTCGTCGAGTCAATGCACATGTTCATACAACTCGTCGAGTACACCCATGTGACTCGTCGATTCTCTCCAGTTCTCAATCCATTCAGAAGCTTTTCGAGCCATGCAGGGGCTCCAATCCATAGATCCACCCTTCTACAATCTAACCCTCACATAAAGTTGCAAACTTTACGTGAAACCAAGGAGATATAGGCCCAAAATACACTAGGGCTTGGGTTTTAGACAAAGGGGCTTCACCAACAACTCAAAGAATGAAGCTTTATGACATTCTAGGCCATCATGAGTCTAGATTTGGAGTAGCAACCCCAGATCTAACTCCAAATCCAAGATAGGTCTCAAAACAAGCTAATGGACTCCCAAAACAACCACCAAGGATGAACCACAAAGGAAAAAGCTTAAGATAAGGGCTCTATACAAGCCCCTTGATGCTATCTTCCAATTTCTCAAGCTCCTTCCAACAATTTCCTCTTCTAAGCCCCAATCTCCTCCATAATGAAGCCTCACACGAAATTAGGGTTTTCTGGAACTCTTTGAGGAAATAAGAGGCTAGGAGGAGGACATAACGTCCTTTAAATAGGGTGCAAGCTGTAAGATTAGGGTTTTCTCATTCCAGCACCAACTCGTCGAGTCCAGCTTCCGAATCGGCGAGTTGGTCACTTAATTCGTGATCCAAACCCGCTCCGACTCGGTAAGTAAGCGTACCTACTCATTGAGTCCCTTCCACTATTTACACTTAGCACCCTTCACTTCTTATTCCAGACTTGGGATGTTACACTCCTCCTCATTCTCATAGAGCCGAAAACTTGCTCTCTCTCCTCTCACCTCAACACTTCCAGTTGCTAGGGTTTTTGTTACACCCCCGGCCGACGGTGGAAACGCCAAGTGAAGGTTCGCGATAGGATACAAACAAGAATAAACACAAGAAAAGATGATATAGAATAACAAAAGAAAAAAGAACAATGATGATCACGAAAATGCTTTTTCACTAAGAAAAATATTCTCACAAAGTGAATAGGTGCACAAAGCAGTCATAAAGACGGTCACGCCACACAAGGGTTCCACACAACTCTCATATTAAACTCTTCCCCAAGAAGATTTAGAGCAAATGGAGTGGACCTTTTGTGGTGACAAACGTGACGGATCATGGTGCCATTGAAATCAAAGACACAAAAGGCGGTGAACCATTCAACGTAAACGAACAAAGACTCAAACTTTACATCCGAATGATAGATGGAGAAACAACACTCATTGAGAAAACAACATTCGATGTACCACAATATTCAAAAACGACTTAGTTGATGTAACCCGTCTAGCTGAAGACGTTAAACTTAGTGTTTTCTGGGAGGCAACCCATAATTTGGTGTGTTTTCATTTATTTATGGCATTTTTTATGTTTTATTTCTTTTGTATCGAGGACAATCCAAGGTTTTATGTTCGGGAGGGTATATTTAATTTTTTCTTAAATTAAAATTTTTTCATGAAAAATACCCGAAAAACAGCAATAAACTGAAACTAGCAGCTCACAGAGTCATTGAAGACGTCGAGAACGCCAATACGTCTATTTGTTTCTGAGTGTTTTTAGCAGGGAAAACATATATTACCAATTTTGAAGTATAAGCAACATTGATACACAGTTGGAGCAACTCAGTTCAGAAACATGCATCTAGTAGCACAGAGAGTTACTAGGACGTGAAATTTCGGATGATACACGGTCGACCTATGGCATGAAAACAAGAGCACTATAGTTGATAAAACTTTCAGTGTTGCCATTTGTCAGCTTTATCATCATGATTACTATGTGGATGTTGCATATTAAGAGAATCATAGACATTATGGTCTGATAACATTGAGCACTCACATTATCTAACATCGGTACTTTACAACTTTGGGGACCCATGCAAGTATCATCCATAATATAAGTATTGGTATTATCAGCTACAACCAACTAGAGAAGATTTTTCACATTTTGACGGCTTTGTCAAGTTAATTTCTAACTACTCTCTACTATGCATACACCATTCGCCCCCTCAATAGACCCTGGTGAGATCATCTTTTGGTTTTTATTCTTATGGTTTTTTGATGAAGACTTTTTATTTCTTATTTTTCTTTTGGTTTTTATTTCTTTTATTTGGGATGAATGTTATCTTCAACTCATATATTATTATTGTTCTCTCTTGGGTTGGTTCTTTGAAATCTATGATGAGTTAGTAGCTTCTCCATGTCTTGAATATAATTCTTCAAGATGGAAAATGATAGCAGTTTCGAACATCGAGTCATAATATATATATATATATATATATATATATATATATATATATATATATATATATATATATATATATATGACCCCTCGATAGCGGGAGTGTATGGGTTGGTCCATTAAGTGTTATTGATCGCGCTAACTATGTTAGTTAACCTTGAAACAGGACTTTGGCAATGAGTTCAACTGATTGTTCATGAGGTTGATTATTGGAAAGAGTTCAAAAAGTAGAGTTTCAAACAAAAAAGTAAAATAAGCATGACATGTATTTTGTGTTTAAAAGTCCGGATAAGCAACTAATAATCCCCAAAATCAATATATTATGCTTATTGAAAATGTTTTCATAAAGTGTATAGAATTCGTGATTCCATTGAGTTTTCTTAGGATAAGAGAGTGAGACTTTGTTGATTATTTTAGGCTAATCTCGGGACGAGTTTGGAATAAAGTTGGAAGGTTTGATCGTTCTATATTTATAGCACAATAAATTGTAATAAATCTAGTTGAATTGATGTGTGATTGCCCAAGATTAAACATTATGTGTAGGTAATTATATAATCTAAAACTGGGCGGAACCTACAAGAAAAACGAGCGAAAGGAAGCTAACAAACATGGGAGACGAATCGCCAAATTAATGAAGAAAAATGTTGCTGGGAAAATTGACAACTCTTCACTTTTTTGGACATATCTCAAGCTTTAGAGCTCCTATTGACCTAGTTCAAGAAGTTTCGGAAACTAGAGACAATTTCCCACAACTTTAATGTTTTGTGTTCTTGCTGATTCTGCGTTTTTTATCACCAAAACGCAGTGTTCTAAAAGGTGCGTCATGGCGTGAGGCGTGGCTTCATCGTTACGAAAAGCCTCATAATGTTGTTGTTAAGCATAGCACGTGAAAAGGCATGATATGGCGTCCCATGGCACTTTATGGTGTGTTATGGTTCGTGTTTTTTCGTTTGAGACACGTTTTTTTGCTCTTTGTTATTTTTTTCTAATGGGGGATACAAGTATTGTGTTTTTTGTTAACTTTTTGTTATTAGTTATTAATATAAAACTTCTAAGAAGTAGTTATATTTAATATAAATTTATATTTATGTGGTAATATAATTATAAATTAATACAAAATCGCCGCCTTACATCACACCTTGAAAAACGCTATGGCTCGCCATGGCTCGTTAAGCTTTTGGCTTGTCCTTGCTGCAACATCACGCTTAACGCCATTTAGAACCTTGCCAAAACGTACCTGGAAGACGAAGGAGGTGGACCAGACATCTATGACGCCTGATAGGATGCCAAGGTTAATCAGGTTAATATCTGGGTAGATTGCGGAGCAGAGGATAAGGAAGGAGACCTCGTCGACGTCCTACCAGGCGTCTAAAACGTCCCCTAGGACGTCATGGCGTTTTAGAGGCGTTTCGAGTTGGAACGGCGTGTTACGTAAGGAGCTCAGATTTGTGAAGGACGTCATATGTAACATCTAAGACGTCTCTTAGGACGTCCAACTTCCCACATCACTAAATTGTTGTTATTTCTTCCACACAATATAAATAGGGACATCTGCATCCATTTTTAGGGTTCCCACTTCCAAAAGTTAGAGTTCTTACCTTTATTTTTGAGGCTTTTAAACCCTTAGAATCATTCCAAAACACAATTTCATTCCATTTCAATCCGGATTTGAGGCGAGATCTCATTCAATTCATCATCAAGCAACGTTTGAAGAGCATTCAACTGGTGATCTCATCAATTCCAGTAAATTTTAGAAACGGTTACTTATTTCCCAAGGTTTATTTGTCTCATTATTTGATAATCATTAGTTTACAATTATTGGATGATTTTAAGTTTTTTTGTTATGAATTTTACTATGCATTTTAATCATTTCATCCAAGTTTGATGGGAGTTAGTGATTGATTAAGAACACGATTCAGACGATAAAAACAGTAAATGGACACAAGATCTAAATAAGATCTGTTTGGCTAAATTTACTGTGAACGAGTACAAGAGAAAATGAGAGTACAAATGAGAATAATGCTGGTTCGAATCTTGCTCCACTCTATGAACCTACCCTATTTATAGGGTACATCAGACTCACAAAAAGTTACAAGGACTACACATCAAAGTGTCGAAATGACTATGACTAGTAAAATAGATAGTGTGTCAAAATCAAACTGATTTTGACACCTTACAGACTCAAAATACATTAAACTTCTCACTATAGACATTCGAGCCCAACAACCTCCCCCTTAGTGAGAGTAGACGTATATTATGAAATTAACTTCATAGCCTGTAGAAGCTCCCTTCAAACATCCATGTATCACAAAAGAATCTTCCTTATCTCTGCCCTATCTTCGACATCATTCTTATTGTAGTTGTTGATGTGAATCAGGATGTTAGTGAAATGGGAATTTGTATATCTTTCAAGATCAATGAGTTGGAACAAAAACTTCGTGAAATTCCCCTTCTTGTTCTTTCCCTAAAAAACCACTACATAAGAATGATGGATAATTTCACCGTCTTCAAATTTGTTGATGTTCAACTTAGCTTTTGCAAGAGATTGAGGCACTTTCGTATTCTTCTTGATAGACAAGGCAAGATCATTATATGTAATGGCTAGGATATTCATTGTAGCTTTCCAGAACAACTTTGATGTGACCAAAGCCAATAATGAAATCATTTCGATTTGAATCAGGGATCTTCGAAACATCCAAATTGATTAAAATCTTGGTTATCGAAATAAGATCATTCATGTTCATCAGTGGAAAGTCTGCAATTGTGAACTCGAACTCCACATTATTAATTCTCACAACTGAATATCGAAAGTTCTGAAGCAGACCCTCAAACAAGGTATCCCTTTCAATTTTCATCACTTTCACTATTTTCACCAACGACCATACTTCATCTTCATTTTTTGCCAAAATAACATGAAAACGAATCTTCAGGTTTCTGTATTCGTTTTTATCTTTGAAGTTATCAACTACTTTGAGCTGTGGTGATGCGAACAACATGTGATTGATAGGAAAATCGAGTTGATTAAAGTCCGAATTTTCGTTCAAATCTTTTCTTCGGCCTTTTAAGGAATTCATCATTTTCCCGTAGAACTACGATCTCAATCTTTTCATAACACCAGTGTTTGTTCGGGTCACATTTGTTCAGGCCTGGTGGATTATTTTCCCTTTGATGAAGAATATTATTGATTTGCTTTGTCGTTCCGTTTCTGCAGCCTGTTGCTTCTTCTTTTCTTCATCCGATTGTTCGATCAGGATGACCTTCCCTTTATCTTTCGGGTCAATTGATGAAGTTGTTTTGAATTGAGCATTACTCGAACCTCCTACGCCTTCCCTAATCAAAATTCCTTTTGTGGAGCTTTCGACACATGTGTTGTTGACATAAATGTTGTCGAAGAAACAGTTATTGGCCTCATGGGAATTGAAGCTAGAATCTAAGTCGAAATGACCTTCCCAACGACTACTCCTTTTTCACCATCAGAGTCTTTAGAAGATTCAACTCCTCTATCTTCCCCTTGCGATAGTTGCGTAACATGAGGATCATTGGTTGGTAAACGAAGTACCAATTTTTGGCTCAATAATCGAAGCCATCTGAGAAAGGGACTTTGTAGAGATGGTTAATTGATTCCAAAGATCAAACTTGGAAAAATTTTCTGATGAATTCCCTCAATCAAGAAGCTTTTGAATTTCATAATCATAGCTCTTGGAATGAAAAACTAATCTTTTTGCTTGTTTTCTGATGAATTCCCTCAATCAACTGTCGCAAACGAGATTCTTGAGCTTTCATCATGTATTCCATTTCGACCCCAGACACATAGTTCTTTCCTCCGATATCTACGACAACTTGAAGAAGAGAATTGATTTTTGAATTAAGAATCTTGAATTGTTTACCTGACATGATCTATTCATCAGGAATATTTTCTTCTTCTGGATCGAATTGAATCTCTACAAAAAAACCATGGAATCTTCATCATCAAATTTGTTTTCTTGATGTGACTTTTCAATGGATTGTGATGAGAAGAGAGTGGTGATTGGCTCTTGCATGACACTAAAAAATGTTGGTGATATAGTAGAAATAGAAATAGAAGTTGTAATAGGTGATGATGGTGGTTGTAAAGTTGTTCATGTTGCCACAAAAGATTCGACATGAATTATCCCCTCATCCATGTTGACATTTGTTTCCTTATTAGATAAGTCCATAGTGATGTATGGAATTTTGACCTCCTCCCTATGGGACTCGGTATTCGAAAACCTGGATGGTATGACTAATGTCTTCTCAGGGATATTGGTTTGTGATTGATCACCCGAATCGATGTTTGTATCCATATTCGATATGTTTACAGTGACATTGGGAATACTTGTCTCCTCGAAAGCTGACTTGATATAGGTATCCATTCGCGGTGAACCAATAAATGAATCCTTGATGCGAGCTTCAGAGCTTTCGCTATCACTGTCATGCTCTATTTCAATTGTTGGATCATAAACAAAGTTGTGGAATATCTACATTCTGGTGATTTCGACCAGAAATGTTGAGAATATGTAGTGTAGTGTGTGATCATGAAATAAATTTTGGGTGAAAAAGATGTGGTGAAAGAACTCAATGTACCTCTGCTAAAAAATTGACTCAGCGGAAAACTCTTGACTCGTCGTAAGAAGAGTAAGGTAGTTCTTCAACTAATGTCAATACAACCTCATTGGGAAGATAATTTTCGTTTGATAAGTTTCATTAAGGCTTCGAAAACAAAGAATCTTTCAGGCTTTGAGGACGTGCTGCAACATGCTTCTAGGGACACTTAACTAGTACCTAATTTCGAATAATACCTTCTCCCTTGAAGAATATGGTCATTTGGCATGCGATAGTGCATCATATTGTTACAATGAGGGTCCAGCAACAATATTTTTGTATTTTTGGATTTATAAATAGTTTAAGAAAATATTTTTGGATTTTTGAACTTTAGATTCAAATACAAAAAATAAGAAAATCTTTCTGGGTTTTTGGTTTTTTAGAAATTAAATACAAAAATAAGAAAATCATTTTGGATTTTTGGTTTTTGAATAACAAGATAAAAATAAGAGAACGTAAAACAATACCTAGATACGTTCGAACCATAAGCTAGCAGTCATCAAGCATGGGTTGTGCATCGAAAGTCTTCCATCAAAAGCAAATTGTGTACTTAACGATTCAGAGGGAAGTCAAATGTGAACGTAAAACAATACCTAGATACGTTCGAACCATAAGCTAGCAGTCATCTAAAGGTTTTGTGAAAATGTCAGCAAGATGGTCTGTTGTTTTGACAAGATGGACTTCAATGTTTCCATCTTCAATGTGGTCTTTAATAAAATGAAGATCAGTATGTTTTGCTTTCGAATGTTGGACCTGTTTGTGACAAATTCAAATTGCACTTTAGTAATCGCAATACAATTGTATATTCTTCATGTTGATTGCATAGTCATGCAATTGGCTTTAAATCCAAATCATTTTTGATGTACACGATGCCGCAGCGATGTATTCTGCCTCAACAGTCGAAATAGAAACACAAGTTTGCTTTTTCGATTGCCAACTCACAAGTTTCCCGTCTAATAATTGACACCATCTAGTTGTGCTCTTTCGATCCAATTGGCATCCACCCAGGTCCGCATCAGAAAATGCTTGGATGAAGAAGCCTGTCTTCGAAGGATACCATAATCTAAGCTAAACTGTTCCTTTGTGGTATTGAAAGATATTATTGACTGCATTGAGATGGGTTTCTCTAGGGTTTGATTGGTACTTGGCATAATTACATACAACAAACATTATATCAGGTCGAATTGCAGTTAAATATAAAAGCGAAGTGATCATGCTTCTATACGTCATTAGATCCACAATAGGCTTATCTAACGACGGACTTAAGTGCATGACAACTGTCATAGGTACTTTGACTTTCGTGTTATTCATCATGCCAAATCTTTGAAGCAATTTTCGAGTATATTTCTCTTTATTGATAAAAGTTCCTTCCCTACTTTGACGAATATTCAACCCCAAAAGTTATTGATTTTACCCATCAAACTCATTTTGAATTGACTTTGCATAAGTTCCTCAAATTCCTTAGATAATTAAGGATCAGTCGAGCCAAAGATAATGTCATCGACATAAATTTGAACGAGCATCAGATGATCCCCTACTTTGTTTCTAAATACACTCTGATCAATAGATCCTTGTTTAAATTTAGCGATTTTCAAAAAATTTGTCAGAGTTGCATACCAGGAATGAAGTGCTTGTTTCAACCCATAGACTGCCTTGTCTAAAATATAATAATGATCATGATACTTGTCATTAACAAAACCTGGTTTTTGTTCGACATGTACAGTTTGACATCCATCTAATAGACATCTAAATCCTTGTGAGCTTCATAAGAAAGAAAAATTCGTACTGCCTAGAGTCTTGCAATAGGGGAAAAGGTTTCCTCATAATCAATATCTTCTTGTTGAGAATAACCTTTTACGACTAGTCTCGCTTTGTTTCGAATAATATTGTCTTCTTTGTCAGTTTTATTTAAAAAAAATCCATTTTAGACCAATTAACGAAACGTCTTTAGGTTTAGGAACTAATCTCCAAACCTTGTTTCATTCAAATTTAACAAGTTCAGATTGCATTACAACAACCTAATCAGAGTGTTTGTAACACCCGGTTTCGAACTGCTTCATTATTTGGGGTCGTGGCCCAATTATCAGTTGTCATAAGGCTCCGAGCCTTAGGGAAAGAGAGAATTAGACCCTTTTGGATGTATGTTTTATATATTAGGAGATCCGAGAGTTTGATTGTGTTTCGGGGCCCAATGGTATAACCGTAATTTGGCAGTTCATGCCTTTATAATTTTGGGGTTTATGTTTGGGAAGTTTTCAGGCAAAGGAGAGGTTATAGAATGGTAGAGTGTCTCATTATCTTTTTGTAGATATAAAGAATGCTAGAAATGGAGTCAGAAGGAAGGAGTTATGGCCATTTGAAGTTAGTAAGGTTTAGGACTTATACTAGTATGCGGGGCATACTCTTTAAGTACGCAACACGTAGTGGAAGGATAGCAGGTAATCTTTGAGTACATTGGTCGTAATTAAGATCATGCACAACGTACTCCCTTTACCTAGAAACCCTATTTTTTAGGGTCTTATCCCTATTTAAGCTTATTTTTTCCCTTGAGCCTTTCCTCTTAACAACCTCCATACCTCCTAAACCCTAATCTCGACCCTTTAGCCACCTTCTTGGTGTTTTTGAGCTCTTGGGAGGAATCTTGGTGTCTTCTTGTGCATTTTGAAGAGATTAAATGTTATTGAAGAATCATCAATTGGAGTGGAGCTTGGTGATCCAGAATGGACACCTCTTTTGCAATCCATTGAAGGTAAAAAGCTCTTGTCTTGACATTTGTTTGAGTAAGATCTAGTTTGGGGTGGTTTATGGCGTATTTTCGTCTCTAGATCTGGACGTGTTAAGGGTCCCAAATGCATAAAAAAATGTAATCTTGATGTTTGGTAGCTACCATGCATGTGTATTTAACCCTTTTGTTGAAGTTGTGAAGCTAAGGCTTGGATTTAGGACCCATTGAGCCATGCAAAAGCTCAAATTAATGACTATATGGATTAAGTCACGTATTTGGGCAAGTTCTGAGAATTGGACATTTTGGCTTAAAGGTTTAGGACTTTTCTAGATGGGTTAAGAATTGGCAGCATATGCAGGGCGTACCTCTAGGTATGCAACGTGTACTAGGTCAACACCCCCGCGAGCTGGTCAAAATCCAGAGTACGTTGGGCGTACCAACTAAGTACTCATGGCGTACTCAGTCTGTTTGGACTTCCTTAACTTGTTGACTTTTTAACCTTTGACTAGAAGTTTGACCAGTTGACCGATAGGTATTTTGGTACCTTTAAGAAATTAGGCCTTCTTGGATTAGGCCCATGATGGTTTTTAGGCCCAATTTGGGAATTGGGCCATAATGAGCTTTTGTTGCAATTGGTTTGGGCTTTGGATTTTGGTCCAAGTGAGGAAAGGGTAAAATGGAGTTTTACCCTGAGTACTGGGCAAACAGACTAGCTTTCCAACTATGGGTTGAGGACCAATTATTTATTTGGTGTTATTTGATGTTGTTGGATTTTCTGGATCAGGAGTCCGAGCTTTTTTCTATGATATTTAATAGCTTGAGGTGAGTCTCCTAACTATATTATGGGTCAAAGGAACCAATACCGACCCATTGTCTTAGGTTGTATAGGAAGAGCAGGGGTAACCCTTGGCATTTGTATGAAAGACCCAGTGGTGGTTCTTGGCAAATTGTATCCAAGACTAGGAATCAGACCCTGACAGATAGGTAGATAGTATGTATGTAGATATTATGCTAGATGTCTTTATGATACTTGAATGGAAGACCAGGAGGTGGCTCCTGGCACTTGTCTGTAAGACCCAGGGTATTGGACCCCGAGCTAGCAAGGAAAGACCATGATACGACTCGTGTCATAATGGCAAGACTATGGTTGGCACATAACGATCTCTATTGTATGTATGGTATATGGTATTTTGGGAAACTCACTAAACTTTGTGCTTACAGTTTATTGTTTATGGTTTCAGGTACTTCTGGTACGAAAGGGAAGGGCTCGACGTAACTGCACTGCATCCACCCATGTTTCTACAATGTGATGATTTTGGGATTTTACTCCGATGATTGTTTATTATAAATTACTTTTGAATGTTTGAATCAAATACAAATGGTGTTTTGGTTAACATTAAAAATGAAATATTTACCTTTGATTTTCAGGATGTTACAAGTTAGTATCAGAGCCTTGGTTTGAGGGATTCGGGCACGCTCCCGGGTGTGTCTGAACTCAAACTAAGGGTTTTGTAAATTTTTCATAAAATAAATGTTTTATTAAAGGAGTTTCTAACAAAAGTAAGGGGTGTGATGCGTGCAATCGGCCAAGCTCAAGTAAGTGATTCCTAAAATACCAACACATGTTTATTATCTTATATGTTATGAAAATTTCATGCTAGATTTGGGCTAAGGATATGCTCAGGATTTTATGGTAGGATAGATGCCTTTATATGCCTTATTGTTGAGCTTTTATAATTGCATGCAAGTATGGATTTCAGATAATTGGATAGAATGGCTTGATTAGTTGGCACGCTGGTTAGATTTTCCGTTGCCTGGATATTGCTTGCTTTATGCTTTGAGGGACTCTTAATGATGTAGGTTAACTACTAAGTGAATATGCTAAGTCACATGTTGAATAGGTTAAATAATCTCAGAGTGATGGATTTGACCCTATTACACAGTGTTGGATAAGGTGTCTAAGTCCGTAACTATATTTGGTATGTAGTTGACCTGACCGGCATGGTCTATTTGGGTTGCATTTCACCGAAAAAATTTGTATGGATAATCTTTGAAAATATCATATTTATGATTTATTAATATATTATAAGTTATAATATAATAATTTGAAATCATATTATTTAACTAGTATTGATCATGAATTAATTTGGAATTAATTTAGTGATCAAAAGAAACTAATTAAATATGAACTCTTATATATATAGAATGGGCCAAAGTTCATTTAGAATGGGCTAAGCTTGCATGGATAGTCCATGGAGTTTTAACCCATGGATCCTATGGAAATGAAAGGTCATGGGTATTAAGGTTTACATGAATGTAACCCTAATCCACCATACTATATGAAGTGGTCTTTGGCACATAAAATGGCACTAGTGTGTGCGAGAACAAGAGTGAGTCGATTTATAGTGTATTTCATATTCTCTCAAAGTCTTCCAAGTTGTTTTGGTGATTTGTGATTCCACTTGAGGTATCCACATTATTGGTGCTAGGCTCTTGAAGCTCCAAGAAGTCAACCACAAGAAAAGGTAAGTCATTCTTCTAGTTTTTATATTAAAGGTACGCCATGATATGCTAGTTAGGATTAGAACCTTGGATAAATCAAATTTTCTTGTATAATAGAGAAAATATAGATCCAAGGTTTCTAGGGTTACATGTACACCATAGGAGTGTTAGAATGATCAAAACCGTTCAGTAGTATTAGAGCCTAGACTTGTTTTCATTATACTTGATGCAAACTGCTTGAAAAAGTCGAAATTCTGCTCACTGTTTAGTGAACTCACCGAGTCCATGGGGGGACTCGACGAGTCCAAGTGAAAACTCATCCTACTCATCGAGTAGGTTCTTGCACTCGGTGAGTAGGAGGCCCTGTGTGCATATTTTCGAGTTTTGTTGCTGGAATTGGACTAGAATCATTACCCTAAACTGTTTTGGACATGCAAAATATGTTTTTAATGTGGTAATGGTTATGCTAATCCAATTTCAATGATAATTATCAAAGTTTCAAGTTTTATAATATGGTTATATGATTCTTGAAAATTGTTGATATGGATGTTCATGCTTATGAGTTTTGGTAGATCATAGGAATTATTTGCGAATTGTTTGTTAGTGTAATTCTTGATCTTAATGCCAATAATGGGTTTCATAATTTGTCCTCAAGTTATGGAATTCCAAAAGTCTTTTCTTTAAAACAATTAAGACTCATAAGTTATAGAAATGAAAAGTTTTTGAATAGTTTCAAAACTTGCCCTCAAGTTTTGGAATTTGTAAAGTCTCACACACACTTTAATTCCAAACCCTAGAGTTTTAAAAGTTAAAATTCAACCCTTATACTTTATAGTACTATAAGTTAATTATATATATATATATATATATATATATATATATATATATATATATATATATATATATATATATGTATGTATAAGATCAAGTCAGTCTTACCGTTAGTAGGCCTCATTCACGAAGCCGGTCTATAAGGGGGGTATAAGGTTGTTGCCTAAAAAATGGCAGTTTAATAGGTGTCGACTCTCACCCACCGCTTCCTTGACTGGTGGAGGGTCGTTAGCGGAACGGGTAGGACAAGGACTATAATCCTCATTAAAAGTATAATGATAATGATAAAGTAACTAAACCTTTTATAAATTCACAATCTTAGTTACTTTAGGAAAATGTGAATTTGTTGCTAATCCATGAAATTACACTTTGTACCTTACCAACTTGTTAGTGGAGCATGTGTGGTTAACTGACATACTAACATGGACTAGTAAGTGTGGCAAAGGGTAACTTAATGTTTATCATAGATCGGTGGAGCGCGTGTGGTTAACCGACACATCGATTAGGTGATAAAGTTAAGGGTACAGAGTTAATTTGCATGGTTATTCACACCTTGTTTGTGATCCTCGACATCCCAGTCACCCACTTGAGAGGGAACATTTGAGATTTAAACATGCCATTGAAAATTTCAATGAATCTCAAAATATCTTGGAGTTTCAATCCAATAAAAACCTAATACTTATTTCGTTTTTCATGGTGGAAATTGGTGAATCGTCATTCACCTACCTTCAAATATTTCATAGCTTGGATTACGTCATCCCTCTTCCAAGTTATGAAGTATTGTGTTAGGTCCTAGCCTTAATATTACATTTGGGTGTCTTATTAAGGATTTTTTATCTAATCTAAACTTGTCTTTCTTCTTTTCAGATGTCTTCCAACAATGCTTCTGGCTCAAACCCTACCGACTCCTTCTCTCTCATGAACCTTTCTGGGAGAGTCATCCTTGATGGTTCCAACTTTAATGATTGCATCAGGAACATCAGGATGGTAACACATTACGAGGACAAGGAATATGTCCTCGACAAGGAGCTGAAGGAAATTGATGAGTCTACTGCTAATCCACAGGAGATCGCTGAATTTAGGGCACATGAGAGAGATGTCACCAAGGTGGCATGTATCATGTTGGCCACAATGACGTCTGGACTCCAAAAGTCCTATGAGGAATTTTACCCTTTTGAGATCCACATGGACCTCATGGAAAGATACCATCAAAGTGCTCTTCAAGAGAGGTATGAAATCATCTTTTCAATGATAACAACCTGAATGAAGGATGGTGAACCCATCACGGGCCACATGCAGAAAATGCAAAGGTTTGTGGACCGTTTGTTGAAGCTGAATGTGAACTTCCCTGAGGAGTTGGCTATTGACATCATACTGCACTCCTTACCTACTTGTTATGATCAGTTTTGAATGACCTATCATATGAACAAGGAGGAGGTCACACTCAGCAAGCTTCAATGACTTTTAAAGACTGCCGAAAGTAGTCTCAAGGTAGAGGGAAAAAGAGGAAGACACCTTCGAAGGGTACCAAGGGAAAGTCTCTTTATGGCTCCTCTTCGAGTGGAACTAAAGGTGGTTCTGTCACTCCTTTTTCCAACCCAAAACAAGATGAATGCTTCTATTGTCATGATAAGGGGCACTGGAAACGAAACTGCCACAAGTAGCTGCAAGATGTTAAGGATGGGAAGGTTAAACCTACCCATGTAGGTATTTACACTATACTATCTAATAACTCACAGCATACTAATTCTTGGGTCCTTGATACAGGTTGTGGTATTCATATATGTTCTGATTTGAAGGGCCTAAGAAGAAGTGAGGATGTGGAGCACGGAAAGATAAACTTGATTGTGGGAAATAGGAAAGCGTCACCTGTCACCAAGATTGGAGTTTATTCTTTGTTTCTAAGTAGTAGGTTAATATTAGATTTGAATAAGTGTTGTTACTCGTCTGAAATGGCGAGAAATATTATTTCTTTTCACGGTTTGTACAAACAAGGATTTAGTTTTTCATTTGATAATGAATGTGGTGGTATTAATGCTTTTTTATAATAATGTTCTTTATTGTAAAGCATTACCTTGTGATGGTCTATTTATGATAAAGTCTCACAAACTTTGGAAAGAAAAAAACTTTCAGATTCGATAATATGAAACTGTGTCGATTATAGACAACCTAGGAAATAATGTTTTGCATATTGATTCTTCCACTAGTTTGGAAAAAGCATCCTTATGGAATTTTCGTCTTGGACATGTTAACAAGAAGCGCATAGGCCAAATCCAAAAGGCTGGAGTCTTGGAATCATTTGACTTAAAGTCAGATGATAGTTTTGAGTCTTGTTTACTGGGAAAAATGACAAAGTCACCCTTTACTGGTACTTGTACTAGGGGTGAAGGTTTGTTGGACCTCATACACACAGATGTGTGTGGACCCTTCAGAACTGCCACAAGGGATGCTAACCGTTTATATATAACTTTTACTGATGATTACAGTAGATATGGTTATGTCTACTTAATCAAGCATAAGTCAGAAACCTTCGAAAAGTTCAAGGAGTTTAAACAGGAAGTGGAGAATCAGCTGGGCAGGAACATTAAGATGCTTTGATCCTATCGAGGTGGAGAGTATCTTAGTACATAGTTCCTTGACTATCTTAAGGAATGTGGATTGTTTCACAATTGACACCTCCCAAAACACCACAACTTAATGGTGTGGATGAGAGGCGCAATCGAACCTTGGTTGACATGGTTCGTTCCATGATGAGTTAAGCTTCATTAACAATCTCATTTTGGGGGTATGCCTTAGAGACTGCCGCCCATATCCTTACTCTAATCCTTACCAAGAAGGTTACCAAAACACCTCACGAGATGTGGACTGGGAAAGTTCCCAATTTAGACCACATCAAGATTTGGGGTTGCCAGGCTTTCGTGAGACGTAAGACTCACGAAAAGCTTGAACCTCGTAGTGAGCGGTGTATTTTCATCAGCTACCCACATAAATATTTTGGTAACCTCTTCTACAAACCCAGTGATAATGTGGTGTTTCTGGAAAGGAGAGGGGTCTTTCGCAAGAGAGAATTTCTAAGCCAAGGAAACAGTGGGAGGAAAATTGACCTTGAAGCGCTTCAAGAGTCAAGTGGTGAAGGAACCTCAAACCCTAGCAATCAACCTGAGGAGGAAACTCCTGTTGAGCCAACTGACAGTCTGTACCTCTAAGGCATTCCACTAGAGTTAGGAATCCTCTGGAGCATTACTATGGTTTCCATATTACTACAGAAGGTGATACATTTATCAATGATAGTACACTAGTAAATTTGGATGAAACTAACATCTATAAGGAAGTCATGGCAGGCCCCAAGTCTGCCAAATGTAAAGAGGCTATGGACAACAAGATTCAGTGCATGTATGACAATCAAGTTTGGAACTTGGTTGAAAATGTACCGGGTCGTAAGACGGTCAGGTGCAAATGGATCTTCATGAAGAAGACCGACATGAATGGGAAAGTACACACTTATAAGGCATGATTGGTTGTGAAGGGCTTTACTCAAACTCAGGGAGTTGACTATGATGAAACCTTCTCACCATTAGCGAAGATTAAGTCTATTAGGGTTATGATAGCCATTGCTACATTTCATGATTATGGAATATGGCAAATGGATGTCAAAACCGCTTTCCTTAATGGAAAATTGGCTGAGGATGTTTACATGAGTCAAACAGAGGGTTTTGTCAATGCAGAGTACCCTGATAGAGCATGCAAGCTTGAGAAATCCACTTATGGATTGAAACAAGTATCTCGTAGCTAGAATCCTTGTTTTGATGAGACAGTCAAAGAGTTTGGTGTTTAGAAGCGAAGATGAGTCCTGTGTATATGTCAGTGCTAGTGAGA
Organism: Lactuca sativa; assembly: GCF_002870075.4. Taxonomy (NCBI): domain Eukaryota; kingdom Viridiplantae; phylum Streptophyta; class Magnoliopsida; order Asterales; family Asteraceae; genus Lactuca; species Lactuca sativa. Next base: position 178,565,350 of record NC_056626.2, on the reverse strand, counting down.
GTATAGTTAGATTTTTGGTACTATATGTGGATGACATACTACTTATATGAAAAAACATCTTAACTTTGCAGGAGATTAAATCTTGGCTTGGGAAGTGTTCCGCTATGAAGGACCTTGAAGAAGCTGCATATATCCTAGGGATAAGGATATTGAGAGATAGGAGTAAAAAACTAATTCGACTTAGTTAGAGCACCTACTTGGATAAGGTGTTGAAGAGGTTCAACATGCAGAATTCCAAGAAAGGTTATTTACCAACCCAAAGCAATGCCAAACTGAGTAAGGCTCAGAGCCTGAGTACAGAGGCTGAGATAGCTGAGATAAGTCGATTACCATATGCTTCCGTTGTTGGCTCGATCATGTATGCTATGACTTGTACCTACCCTGATGTGGCCTTTGCTTTGAGAATAGTTAGCAGATATCAGGGGAACCCTAGCAAGGCTCACTGGATTGCAGTAAAGAAAATTCTCATGTACCTGCGAAGGACTAAGGATTGGATTCTTACCCTTGGTGGGAGTGATGACTTGAGAGTAGTAGGGTATAGCGACACCAGCTTTTAGACTAACAGGGATAACTTCCGCTCTCAGTCGGGGTGGGTGTTTACCCTGAATGGAGGAGCTATTACATGGAAAAGTTCCATGCAGGAGACGGTAGTTGATTCGACGTGTGAATCAGAGTACATATCAGCGAGTGAAGCGGCGAAGGAGGCGATATGGTTGAAGAACTTCATTAGAGACCTTGGAGTTTTACCAGCTATAAAGGAGCCTATCGACATTTTCTGTGACAACAATAATACGGTTGCCTTAGCCAAGGAACTGAGAGATCATGGGAGATCCAGACACATTGAAATAAAATATCACTTCATAAGACACAAGATAGAAGAAGGACTCGTGGCAAAGAGGGTATCGTCAGAAGAGAACCCAGCAGACCCCCTTACGAAGGGACTGATTAGGGTTAGGCATTTGCAGCATGCGAGGCGCATCAGGCTGAAGGACGATATTAATTTTACAAATTAGATAGCTATCTCTAAAACTTGTAAAATGTAATTGACATTTGATGATTAAATAAAAGTTGTTGTTTATTTATAAGTAAGGTGTTGCTATCTTTTGTCAATCGTTTACTATTGTTTCAACTTTGCATGTTTTGATTTCCAGAGTAATTACTTTATTCAAACTCTCAACAGTCAGTCATATGTTGGAAGTTGGTATTAATCAAGACTGTCATGAATTGGGCTTGTAGATGTCTAAGGTGTTTGACATAGCAAAAGTTGCTACAACATTCATGAGTGCTCATAAGTTCTGAGTATTGGATTAAACCCACGCTCACTTGTATCACTTCATGGAATTTATCTCGAGTGATCATTAGACGGTAATATCATATAAGTCTTCAAATCTAGAGATATGAGTTGTTGACTTTGAGTCAGTTGTGCATTGATTGTACGAAAACGCATCAGTAACTTGATGTTATAAAATGTGCCTTTGTGTATGATTCAACAAGTAGTAGTAACAAGCATACGAGTCGAAGTTTATATGTTCCTTTTAATCCTTGGAGGATTAGAAGCGATATCTGGGCCCCTCGATGATTTTGTTTTGACCTATGTGTCGGGCCCGGTCAGAATCGAATTGATGTGTTCAGTTTAGTTCTATGTCAACCAAATCGGAAATCGGGAAACAAACTGCTGGAAAATAAGTACAGCGTTGTTCCTTGTATTTGTCCAACTGATATCTTGAGAACGGAGGATTATATGATCACTTATCTAAAATGGCACTTCATAGTTCAACAGAGTTTTAAGAGCTACGATTGCTGGACGGTTCCTGAAGTCACACTTGCAACTATAGTTATCAGACTTATCAAAGTGGGAGACTGTTGGATAAGGTGTCTAATCCGTAACTATATTTGGTATGTACTTGACCCAAATGACATCGTCCATTTAGGTTGCATTTCAACGAAACAATTTGTATGTATAATCTTTTGAGAATAGCATATTTATGATTTATTAATATATTATAAGTTACAATATATTAATATGAAATCATATTATTTAATTAGTATTGATCAAGAATTAATTTGGAATTAATTTAGAAGATTGATATGTGCATATTTAGCTATATATGTAGTATAGATTTTTATTATTTATTAGCTAATTATTTGCAAATTATGGGCAAAAGGTACTTAACAGTGTTTAAATTTTATTTTCAGTCCAAAAGATATACCCGGAAGCAAAAAGGAAGTAGGAGAGGCAATCAGAAGCTCGGAAACTAAAAAAAGAGAAGACAAGAGTCAAATTCTGAAGCCACTCGGCGAGTAGGGACGTCTACTCGGCGAGTCCACACGAAGGTTCGCGAAGTAATACGTAAAGTCATTGCCGTATACAGATTCCATAAGGGGGACTCGGCGAGTCGGTTCTCTACTCGATGAGTAGAACCTATTTTCCGAATATTATAAATAGAAGTCACATTCCCGAATTAAGGTTGGTTAGAGAATCCTGGTGGAGTTACCTTGCAACCAAGAATACTGCTGGAGCCTTGGAAATCATGAAGAACCCTAATCCTCAATTCTAAGAAGATTAAGGCAACATAAGTTTACTTTTCCACTTTATTCTTGATTAGAACTATGTTTGGTTTGATTGAATTTGTTTTTAAATGTTTATCTACTGTGATTATGAACTAATTTCGTTAGTTTCTGTTTAGGGTAGATAAGTTGCTCCTATGGATTAATTTATGTTTGGATTGATTGTTATTTGGTGAACTTTGTTAAATTAAGCTTGTTAAAGACCCTTATACATTAACCATAACTATTTTCTGTTAATTGTCAAGTAATTAAGCTGTATGAACATCTCTTAATTGCTTACCTCATATGATTTATGTGAAAATATTGTTATATGCTTAGGAATAGTGAATGTGAAACTAGGATTAACTAGAGAATGGGTAAATTAATGTGTGAGCTTGTATGATAAACCATCAACAAGAGGTTAATTGAATTATTAATTTGATTAACTAATTACAAGTCTTATTTAATCCGAATAATTAAACTTGGGAGTTTATTAGTTTAATCACTTGATCACTGCTTAAGTTAATTTATTTTCGAAGGATTGGTAATAGTGAATGTGAATCTAATCACTTTAGTCGGTAACCAATAAAAATTAATCCATTGCATTGACATAAAATTAACCATAGAAGTAAATGAATCGAACCAAACAAAAACCCTTTTGATTACTGAATTTAGTTGGTTTTTACTTGTTTTAGATGTTAGTCATTTAAATTGCATGTTAGATAGTTTTTCAAAGTTTCTAGTCTTGCAAAACTAGAGAAAACCTTTTACTTAATCTATTTTCTTAGTTATTTCTAAATATTAGTTTAATTTTCCATTCCCTGTGTTCGATACCATACTTATTCAAGTATATCACTATTACATAGGTTCACTGTCTTTGTGTGTTTAAATTTCATCTAAAAAGTAGGACTAAAACTTATTGAAAAATGTTTTTGTATGTGACCATCACTGAAATAAGATGAGCTATTTTTGTATTATCTAACAAATATTATCAGTTATTTCAGGTTGCATAAATTCGTGATCAAACGAAAAATACGAAAACACACGAATGACGAAAACGCATAGACAAGAAAATTAGTTGTGCGACTGAACAGTTTCAACAATATATATATATATATATATATATATATATATATATATATATATATATATATATATATATATATATATCTTCGTGTGAAAAGTCAAGAATGTTGAATAGTCAAACCAACAAAGGTCAACAAAGCAAAGGATATGAGAAGCAAAACCCCATCACACGTTTTTTGCTCCTAGAACTCTACCACAACTTGCATCACTGGCCATTACTCTTTCACTAACAAATCAAGTGCTGGAAGATATTTGTTTCTCATATATATATACATGTGTGTGTAGTGTGTGTTAGTGTTGGTGAGAATAGAAGAGAGTAAGAGAGATTCATATGTTATAGTGAGTTTTCCTTTTGTAAAACCACACCATCTCAATCTTCATCCCTAGAGAAAGTGAAGAACACAAATATCAAACAACAATGAAGTGAAGAACACCAAGATCATCAACAAGCTAAATGAAGAACACCATCAACCATCTTCATCTTCTTCATTGAAACTCAAGGTTCTTCATCTTCACCACCTTTGTTCATCACACCATTCACCATAAAAAACTTCTCTTACATCAAAACTACCAAAAACACAACCATGAAACACTCCAAAACCTTCTGCATCAAGATCAACAACAAAACACATCACTATTCATCATCATCTTCATAGAAATTTCATCACCATCACCACCTTATATCAAACTCCTTCCAACCTCTAAACAACCTAGAAAACATCCTCAAAACACCATAACACCATTACCTTAGCCAAAACATCACAAACAAACCTTATCTTCAAACCACAAAAATCCTAAAATTGACTCCTGCGTGAACACGGCCTGTGTACTCATCTGTTTGCCTCTGGTACTTCAACATAGCCAGTGTTAATCCAAGCCTAAATCCAACATGGCCTGTGTTCAGGATCATCATCAACAAAACCCTCCTAAACCTTCCTACACAACCCGTGTTACTTGTGCCTTATCTTACACGACCCGTGTGCATGTTTTTACCCAAAAATACCTCAAATACAAATACATAAACTCATGTATTTTGTACTTTTATGTAAACACCTACTTTACATAAAAACCGAGCTTTGAATGAACTTTTGTGACTTATCAAATACCGGATTGATCGTTGAACCAATATCGACCAGTCGTTCCAAGAGTCCCAATATCGACCAGTCGTTCCAAGAGTCCCGATATTGACCAGTCGTTGCAAGAGTCCAAATATCGACCAGTCGTTCCATCAGTCCAGTTTAGTCAATTTATTGACGAACCTACTTGATATATATTTATATACTTATTTAATTTATTATAGCTTTATGTTATTTATATTATTTATAGCTTTACGTCATTTAAATACAATCATTTATATTATTATAGCTTTCATATTTATACTTATTCCGCAATTATTATTCTTTATATATATCTACATCTTATATATTAAACTTATATATCCGTCACACAGTAACTGGTAACCGAGCTTTTTGTTGTGGTGATCAGATTTTTATATTTCCAACAATCAGTATCTGAGCTGATATAAAAGAATAATTTATCAACAATTGGTATCAGAGCTCGTGTGATTTACCTTGAAATTTTTGTCGAAAAACTTTTGGTTAGCGTTTATAAACCTTCCATAAGCTTTTCTTTAATTATTTCATTTTAATATCACTTGTTCAAAATCCTTTCAAAAATGTCTTTGGAAAATTACTCCAACATGAACTCTGTTTCCATTGCAAATAGCTTAGGATCTGGTTCACGGGCACCCATACTTATTCCTGAAGAGTATAATTCGTGGGTTGGCTGTATGAATCTTCATCTTAATGCTATAAATGAAGATGTCTGGAAATGCGTAGAAGGAACATATATTACTCCAGAAAATATAGCTACTCTTGCTACAAATCAAGACACTCAAACCGAAATCATAAGAAAGTTGGAACTCCAAGCCAAAAAGGAATTGTTTATGGAATACCTCATAGTATTCTAAGTCAAATGGATGACATTATACTGTTAACCGCAAATCAAATTTGGGAAAATTTGAAAAATCGTTTTTGTGGAAATAAAAGAATTATCGGAAACAAAAAAACATTTGTTTTGAATGAATTCGATAATTTCAAAATGCTTCATCAGAAACCATCCATGATGCTCACGATAGGTTCAATCTATTATGGTCAAAATGAACAATTTGGCTATCAAAAAGACACAACACGAGATAAATCTTAAGTTTTTAAACAATCTTTTCGAAAGCTGGAAAATGGTTAAACTCATTATTCAGGGAAATCCAACCATTCATATAGAAACTTTGTACAATTTGTATGGAGAACTTCAATCATATGAATCATCGATTGACCCACCAACCACTACAGGTTTTGGAGGACCACTTGCTCTTGTGTCCACAACTTCACAAAACCAGACACCTTTCAATGATCAAAACTTTAATAATTTTAATCATACTACATCTTTTCAAAACCAAACCTTCCAGTCTGATTCGAATGATGAAGCAGATTATCAGCAACTGTGTGCATTGGTTGCAAACACAAATCTTCAGAGATTTCTCTTAAATCATGGTCAATCAAATCTTAGACCAAACTTTCAAAACAGACCATCTTTTGGACAAAATAATTCAGGGTTTCAACCAAGACCTTCATTTGGACAAAACAACTCAGGTTTTCAACCTAGACCTTACTTTGGACAAAATTCTCAAATACCTTCCTTCCATAACAACTCAAACCAAGGTTTTCTAAACCAGTGATTTCAAAACAATCCTAACTCAGGTCATAATAATAATAATAATCCAAACAACAGTTTTTAGAATTAAAACAGAGGTTTCCAAAATCAAGGTTACAATAATCAAAACAATGACTTTCAAAACAACCAAAATTTTTGATTCCAACAAAACCATTCTAAGCCTTCCCAACAAACCCAAACTCAAGCACCTGAAAGACTTCTAGTTAAGAGGTAAAAGGATGACAGTGATGAAGAAGTGATCATTTGTCAGAACTGCAAAGGAACAAAACATATCATGACACAATGGTCAATTATGATATTTGCAAATCTGAGTTACAAACCTTGCAACTCAAATTTGGAGAATCAACAAGAACAAAAAGCAAATTGGAAAGAGACGTTGAAAGAAAATCAGAAGATTATAATCACGTCTTGGAACAATTAAATCAGACGCTAATTCAGAAAAGGGATTTGGAACAAGAAAATCAGTCAGTCATTTCTTATGAAATAAAAGATGTTTTAGAAATTGAAATCCTTCAGTTGAAACAAAACTTTCAAGAATCAAGTGAAAAATACAATATTTTAAGTGAAAAACTAATTGATTCCTTAAAACAAATCAATTATCTTGAAACTGAGAATAAAAGACTGATATGGAATATGGATTCTATCAAAGTTGCTAGTAAACTAAGTGATGATATTTTCACCAAGGCAAACACCTTAGGAACTGGCAAAATTGATACGAATTACAGACCAAGAATTGGAAGAGAATCCTTTGAAATAGAACAAGCAAAACAGGAAAACATGACGAATTGTGAAAACTATGAATCCACTCTACCATATCTTTTCACATCTGTTAATGAGGAAGATTCAGATGACGAATCAGTTATCAACTGTAGCCCAAATGATACTGCTTTCACTGTTTCCAAAAAGTCTTTCAAACGAGTTGTAAATTCTGAAACAGACTATGCTAGTTCTTTAACTCACCAAATCAAAAATACCGATGGAACCACTAAACATAAAACCTTTTGAATGAAGAAAACTCCTCTTATGAGGATGGTAGTACTTCTATAGCAACTGGTTTTCCTACAATGAGGTCATCAATTGTTGGGAAAACTAGTCTAGGACAAAAATACTCCAAGAAACAAAAAACAAGAAAAAAATCCATTCAAGTCACCAAAACCCCACTTATCAAGCCAAACGTTTTTGACAACCTACCAAAGAAACCAGTTCAAACCTACGCCATACCTCAAAAAGAGGTTTCCAAACAAAAACCTTTTGAAAACCACTTTCAAGATATTACTTTTAATCATTCAAGGAACTTTCAAAAACCATCACATCAGAAAGTTTCAAACCATCATCATCAAAAAGTTTTCAAAACCGCCATTCACATCCCAGATATGAAGAAAACTTTTCAAACAAACCTTCACATCTAGGATAGCTTTCACCAAATCATAGATCTTATCAACCCACAGATTTTCAAAAACAAATCATATTTTGGGTAAACTTGATAAATCAAATCAAACCTCAACCATTCCATCATCATAAACCAAACTCTTACAACAACGCAAAGTTAAACGCTATAGAAATTCATTAAGCAAAGCACACAAAATAAAAAGTGACAAACCAGGACCCATTCAGATTTGGGTAGCTAGACTTTCGATGTGTCTGGTTGTAGATACTTAATGCTAGAGAACCTAATGATGATACATGGTATATTGATAGTGGCTGCTCCGAGCATATGAGAGGAAACCAGAACTACTTACGTTACTTCAAACCTACACAAACCAAAATAATGCAGATCAATTCGATGGGGAACCACCAACACATACATCCTCTTTGGAACAAACACCAAATCCTCCTTTGAACACCCAATCCCCAAAAAGCCAAAACAATCCTGATGCATCATTTATGGGGGAATCTTCACTAAGGCTCTCGATGAAACAAAGTTTCAATACTTCCTAGGCCGTCTAGGAATGTTAAATCCAGATAACATCCATCCTTAAACTTTTACATTTTGTTTGTAAAAAGGTGTGTTTACTTTCATTCAAAAAGAAAATTCAAAAACAATTGAAAATTGCTTTCTTTCAAAAATACCAAAACATTCAAATAACCAATATTTCCAAAAACATTTAGATAAACAAATCTTCAAAAAGATAATAAAAGACTTACCATAATAAGCTATAATAGAATCTTGTGATTAATCGTCTCTTGACATAATTTTCAGATGCTTATGCTCGATGAAGATTTTAAGTCATATTGATTCTTAATTGGAGTGAAGGTTCAAATCTCATACTTTTCATAATGTATATAACTTTATTTCCTTCGATTTTATTTCATTATTGACGATTTTAAACAATCAAGGGACATAAGGTTAGGAGGTTCAGATGAAAACAAAAACCCATGTGAGAATTTGTGCCTCGTCAATCTATATCATTGTGGAATTCATTTCTTATGAGTTTAGGTGTGTCAATATTGCTTATAAGGTATACCCGATTATACCTTGTCACAGCCTCAGTTTTGCTTAGATATCAAAATGACTAGGGATGATACTTTCATTTCTTACATACTAGACAAACTATCTTTTATGCCACCAATCCGTACCTAGATATAAGCCAACCAAAAATGAAGTCTTGAGATCCCGTGATCCATCAACAAGAAAAGACGAAACAAAAAGGACTTCAACAATCATTTATCAAAGAAAAACCAAGGTCTATCCACATACAATCGTCAAGGACGAATCAAGATAAAGACGAATAAACAAAAAAAAGCCAAATCATTCACCGAAGAAATACCAAAGAAAACAAAAATAATCTACATTTGGTATTTTCAAACAAACTTTTCAACCAAATGGTTATTTTAAAACAAACATCATAAGATCCCGTGATCTGTTTTTAATGTTTTTCACAAAAGAAGATATCTTAATCCTGCAAGACAGATACTCTCAAAAACCCAATTTTCTCAAATGTAGCAAGTTCTCAATGCTAAAAAAAATATCTTTTTACAAAAATCGATATTGATCAACAAACAGAATACCATGAAAGAAGAAGCTACAACAACATTGGATTTCCCGGGATACTGTATCCTTCGTCACTGAAGAATCTTAGTTGCTAACTACACTATAAAAATTGCTAAACCCCTCTACATGTATTTCCGACGAAGAGAGAGTGAACTTTAGTGGCATGAAATAAGAAATCCGCTGAGTAATGTCGAAACCAGTCTTATGTGATTGATTATCTAATAATGAGACTAAGTGAATTTAAGGAAAAGCGTAGTTGAACACCTCCAATATGAGTGTGAGTCGTCAGAGAGAGATATCACTTATTTTTAGTGATCATTAACTTGTTCTGCTGCCAGAACAACCCAAACACCCAAGTGAAGTGTGAGCTATACGTATGAGCGTTCATCTGAATCGACCTGTTAGACCACTTTTTGTAGTTAATAATGCTATAAAATCTTACGAAATTTCTTTAGATACATATATGGCTACCCTTTGATAACCGAACCCGAGACTTTGATTCGGAAACAAATTTCTGAAAATCTTTTACATAAGATATGTTAAATCAAGTCACAAACTTTCAAATCAATTACTATGGTTTTATATATATATCTTATCTATTGACAAATCTTTTATCTCAAATCTTCAAAAGTTATACTGTCAATGTGATTATATCATACCTGTCCTTATTTCAGCAATGATCACATAGGGGTAATTGTTGAAAAATGTATTTGTATGTGACCTTGTATGTAACCATCACTGAAATAATACGAGCTATTTTTGTATTATCTAAAAAATATTATCAGTTATTTTAGGTTGCATAAATTCATGATCAAACGGAAAATACGAAAACACGCGAATGACGACAACGCATAGACGAGAAAATTAGCTGTGCGACTTAACAGTTTCAACAATATATATATATATATATGTGTGTGTGTGTGTGTGTATTATATATATATATATATATATATATATATATATATATATATATATATATATATCTTTGTGTGAAAAGTCAACAATGTTGAATAGTCAAACCAAGAAAAGTCAACAAAGCAAAGGATATGAGAAGCAAAACCCCATCACACATTTTTTGCTCCTAGACCTCTACCACAACTTGCACCACCAACCATTACTCTCTCACTAACAAATCAAGTGCTGGAAGATATTTGTTTCTCATATATATACATGTGTATGTAGTATGTGTTAGTGTTGGTGTGAATAGAAGAGAGTAAAAGAGATTCATATGTTATAGTGAGTTTTCCTTTTGTAAAACCACACCATCTTAATCTTCATCCCTGGAGAAAGTGAAGAACACAAAGATCAAACAACAATGAAGTGAAGAACACCAAGATCATCAACAAGCTAAATGAAGAACACCATCAACCATCTTCATCTTCTTCATTGAAACTCAAGGTTCTTCATCTTCACCACCTTTTTTATCAAACCATTCACCACAAAGCACTTCTCTTACATCAAAACTACCAAAAACACAACCATGAAACACCCAAAACCTTCTGCATCAAGATCAACAACAAAACCCATCACTATTCATCATCATCTTCATAGAAATTTCATCACCATCACCACCTTATATCAACCTCCTTCCAACCTCTAAACAACCTAGAAAACATCCTCAAAACACCATAATACCATTACCTTAGCCGAAACATCACAAACAAGCCTTATCTTCAAACCACAAAAATCCCGAAATTGACTCCTGCGTGAACACGACCCGTGTTCAGCATGCCTTATATCAGACATGGCCCGTGTACTCATTTGTGTGCCTCTGGTACTTCAACACGGCCCATGTTAATCCAAGCAAAAATCTAGCACGACCCATGTTCAGGATCATCATCAAGAAAACCCTCCAAAACCTTCCTACACGACTCGTGTTACTTGTGCCTTATCTTACACGACCCGTGTGCATGTTTTTACCCAAAAATACTTCAAATACAAATACATAAACTCATGTATTTTGTACTTTTATGTAAACACCTGTTTTACATAAAAACCAAGCTTTGAATGAACTTTTTGTTACTTATCAAATACCAGATTGATCTTTGAACAAATACTGCTCAGTCGTTCCAAGAGTCCCAATATCGACCATTCATTCAAAGAGTCCATATATCGACCAGTCGTTCCAAGAGTCCCAATATCGACCAGTCATTCTAAGAGTCCAAATATCGACCAGTCGTTCCATCAGTCCAGTTCAGTCAATTTATTGACGAACCTACTTGATATATATTTATATACTTATATACTTTATTATAGCTTTATGTCATTTATATATAGTCATTTATATTATTTATAGCTTTACGTCATTTAAATACAGTCATTTATATTATTATAGCTTTTAGTCATTTATAGCTTTCATATTTATACTTATTCTACAATTATTATTCTTTATATATATATCTACATCTTATCTTAAACTTATATATCTGTCACACAGTAACTGGTAACTGAGGCTTTTGTTGTGGTGATCAGATTTTTATATTTCCAACAATCGGTATCTGAGTTGATATAAATGAATAATTTCTCAACAAACCGTGCATTTATATACACATCAAGTTTTTTGCGCCGTTGTCGGGGAACGGTTCAAAAATTAATTCTAATTTCAAGTATTATCGATCCTTCGTGTGAGATTAATCTTGCACAAAGTTACTGCTTTAGTAGGCTAGGTATTAGGTTTAGTTTTAAGTTTATTTGATTTGTTAAAATTTTTGTTTAATTTTTTTTTCAGTTTTAGCCTTGAACTCGCCGAGTGCAATCGAAGCTACTCAACGAGTCCATCCCTGAAATTTATTTTCATGTTTATTTTATTTTTGTTCTTTTTACGCATGTTTTCTGTTTTGTTTACAGTTCATTAATGACCAGGGGAGGAGGTACACCGTTGATTCCACCACTTGAAGACTTGGAAGCAACATTGAGGAAAAACAAAGGAAAAAACATAGGAGAAACCGCGACATCGAAGAATTCACCGTTGAAGAATCTAAAATCTGTTTGTAGTAAGAAAAAGGGCAAGAAAGTAGGAGAATCCAACATCTCTTCAGTGGCGGACGAAGACCCGAAGAAGGAGGATACCGAGTACGAAACCGAGAGGGAAGAACTCGAATCTGAAGAAGGAAGCGATTTTGAAGACGAACCCGCTAACACCATGGCTAGCATCGATGAAGTTCCCATGGGTGAATGGAAGAAAAGGATACATGACAATACCGACCCGAGACTCGTGCAACCCATGATTCTTGCGACTGCCACTTTCGAACTCAAAGGCCACATACTTGCTCAACTTAAGGTAATTCCCTTCTACGGAAAAGATCACGAAGATGCATACAAACATTTGGATGAGGTCAATGATGTAGCCGACTAATTCAATGTTCCAAATGTACCTCACGAAACCGTTTTGCTTCGTATGCTTCCCATCACATTCAAGAGAGCTGTGAATGATTGGCTGAAATCACTCCCTCCACGATTCATCACTACTTGGGCTAAAATGAAAGAAGAATTCATAGACCAATTTTGTCCTCCCTTAAAGATAGCCAAGTTGAAGAAAGCCATAACCAACTTTGAACAACAAGTTGAAGAGTCACTTTATGAGGTTTGGGAGAGATACAAGGGCCTACTAAGGAACTGTCCACATCATGATCTAAACAGTCAACAAGAAGTCTCCATTCTCTATGATGGAGTCAATGTAACAACTAGGCAGCTCGTTGATTCACAAGGAGCTCTCACAAAGAAGCCACCACCGGTGATCAAAGAACTAATTGAAGAATTCTCTAAGCACTCTAGAGAATATCATAACCCAAGGAATGACTTGACTCGAGGGGCGGTGAACTCTATTACCGATGATATGGCAGCAATGATGGCAAAATTGGAAAGCCTGGACCGGAGAATGACTAAGATGGACAAATCCATCCATGCCATTAGAGTGGGATGTGAAAATTGTAGAGGGCCCGACCTTACTAAGGATTGTGACCTTGATGAGAATGGGAATCGGAAAATTACAAGTGTGCTATTCGAGTGGTGATAGGTTTGATGACTATTGGCGAAAACCCAAAAAAGAATGGCTACCATATGAAGAGTACAAAAAGACAAGGGAGGAAAAATATAAGCAAAAAGATAGAGGCTTTTATCAAAGGGAGGAATCGGTACATGAAAAGAAATCAGATTTAGAAGACATGCTTTCAAGATTCGTGGCCGCATCCAAGAAAAGACATAATGACACCGGTGCTGCAATTAAAGATCAACAAAGTATGTTGAGAGAACACCAAATTATGATGAAAGATCAACAGGATTTGCTTAGGAATCAGCAAGCATCCATTATCAACATAGAAAAGCAGCTGGGCCAACTTGCACAACAAGTGAACGAGAGAAGACCGGGTGGACTTCCTAGTAATACCGAAAGCAACCCAAAAGGTGCACATATAAATATCATGACAACTAGAAGTGGGAAGATTATAACTCCTCTAGCTCCTATTCATCAAGACGATCCCAAGAATATGCAAGAGGAAGAAGAAAAACATGAAGAATCACAAATTCCCGACCCGACTCACCGAGTCGAGGTTACGGATTCGACAAGTTCCCTACCTGAACAGAAAAACAGTCCTCCTGTTAAGCCATATCAGCCACCACTCCTATTTCCAGCCTGAGCTAGACAAGAAAAGAATGATGTTGACCACCAGAAGTTTCTGGAACACATAAAGGCTCTTCAAATCAAAATGTCATTCATAGAGGCCGTTGCAAAAATGCCTAAATATGCCAAATTCCTCAAGGAACTTCTAACTAATAGAATGAAGATGGAAGAGGTGAAGAAAGTGGTCCTAAACGAGAACTGTTCAGCTGCCATGTTAAACAAACTACCCAAGAAAAAGGGTGATTCGGGAAGCTTAACATTGCCTTGTCAATTTGGAAAACTTAGCTACCATTTATGCACTAGCTGATTTGGGGGCAAGCGTAAATCTCATTCCATACTCATTCTTCAAGAAACTAGATATTCTGGAGCCAAGGCCAATTCGAATGGAAATTCACCTAGCAAATAAGACGGTTACATTCCCGAGAGGAATATGTGAAGATTTATTGGTGAAGGTCGATAAGTTCGTGTTTCCTGCGGACTTCATAGTATTAGATATGGAAGCAGATCCTCAAGTCCCATTCATACTTGGAAGGCATTTCTTAAACACCGCAAGTGCCATAGTTGACATGCGAGACTCTAAACTTACTCTTCGGGTAGGAGACGAATCTATTACTTTTGGGGTTGATTAAGCCATGAAGCATCCAAGGAATAGTGATGACACGACATTTTCAGTTGATATGTTGGAAGAATTAATGGAGGAATGGAATGAAGATGAGCCAAACAAGTCTACCGTACCTCTTAAATAAGAGTTTGATGCTGAGAAAGACCTGCTGGAAATAGAGAGACTACTTGAGGAAGCTGAATACAATGATCTGATCAGAAGTGCAGAACACTCGACTCGCCGAATAGCCACGACCAACTCGACGAGTCCATTCGAAGAAAATCGATTTGTCGTGAATTTTGCCCAGGACTCGACGAGTACCCTCTTTGGACTCGACGTGTGCAACATTCAGAATGCAAAAACTGAGCTCAAGGCACTACCAGATCACTTGGAGTACGCATTTCTTGAAGATGGGAAACAAAAACTAGTAATTATAGCTGCTGATTTGGCCAAACATGAAAAAGAAAGTCTCGTGGGTGTACTAAGAAAGAGGAAATGAGCTATAGCATGGAAGATAACCAACATCAAGGGAATTAGTCCGGCTTATTGTTCTCACAAGATTAACTTGGAAGATGGAGCTAAACCTGTAGTTCAATGCAAAAGAAGACTTAACCCAAACATGCAAGAAGTTGTGAAAAGGAGGTGGTTAAACTATTAGATGCCGAAATCATTTAGTCAATCTCCGATAGTCCATGGGTAAGGTGCAAGTGATACCGAAAAGGGCGGAATCACGGTGGTAATCAATGTAAATAATGAGTTAATTCCGAAAGAGCAGTAACCGGGTGGCATGTTTGCATTGACTACAGAAAACTAAATGATGCCACATGCAAGGATCACTTTCCATTACCATTTATCATTGAAATGCTCGAAAGACTCTCCGGTCATCTATATTATTGCTTTCTTGGTGGATTTTCGGGGTATTTCCAAATTCCAATCGACCCACAAGGCCAAGAGAAGACCACTTTTTCATACCCAAGTGGAACATTTGCATATAGACGCATGTCTTTTGGGTTGTGCAATTCCCCGGCTACTTTCCAAAGGTGCATGATGGCTATTTTTCATGACATGATTGAGAAATTTATGGATGATTTCTCGGTGTTTGGGTCCTCTTTTGAAGATTGTTTGTCTAATTTGGATTTGATGCTAGCAAGATGTGAGAAGACTAACCTTGTTCTTAATTGGGAGAAGTGTCATTTCATGGTGAAGGAAGGAATTGTGCTAGGACACAAGGTCTCAAGGATGGGGATTGAGGTAGATAGAGAAAAAGTTGACACTATAGCAAAAATACCACCTCCAACTAATGTAAAAGGAGTGAGAAGCTTTCTAGGTCATGCAGGATTTTACCGGCATTTTATTAAAGACTTTTCGAAGATCACAAGGTCCTTGACTCAACTTCTTTTGAAGGATGCCCCATTTGAATTTTCTAAATAGTGTCATGATTCATTTCACTTGTTGAAGGAAAAGTCAACCACTATACCTATTTATGATAGCCCCAAATTGGAGCCTTCCTTTTGAGCTTATGTGTGATGCTAGTAACTATGCGGTGGGAGCTGTTTTGCGACAAAGAGTTGACAAGCATTTTCAGCTGATCTACTATGCAAGCAAGACCTTGAACCCGAATCAAGAGAACTACACTACTACCGAGAAGGAGCTACTTGCGGTAGTTTATGCATTCGATAAATTCCGTCCTTATTTGGGTTTGTCAAAGACAATATTTTTTACCGACCATTCTGCCCTTAAGTATCTTTTTACTAAACAAGATGCTAAACCAAGGTTGATACGTTGGGTATTGCTTTTACAAGAATTTGACATTGAAATAAAAGATAAAAAGGGAATGGAAAATGTAGCTGCCGACCATTTGTCAAGATTAGAGAATCCGCATTTGGAGGAGTTGGAAGAAAACAAGATTGGAGACGATTTTCCCGATGAATATTTTTTAGTAGTATCCGGAGAGATGCCATGATTTGCGGATATAACTTACTACTTAGCAACCGAATACATTCCAAAAGACTTAACCCGCCAACAAAAGAAGAAATTCTTTTCAGAAATTAAGTACTACTTTTGGGACGAGCCATATCTTTTCCGGAGTTGTGTAGATGGAATGATACGAAGATGTGTATTTGGGAAGGAAAGTCGGGAAATCTTGGAACACTACCATAGCGGGCCCGCTGGGGACATCATGGAGCACATTACATGGATAAAAAGGTTTTTGATATTGGGTTTTATTAGCCCAAAATTTTCAAAGATGCTGCTCAATATGTCAAGGAATGTGATTCATGCCAACGAGCGGGGAACATATCATCCCAAAATGAAATGCTCCAACATAATATTCAAGTTTGTGAAATATTTGATGTTTGGGGGATTGACTTTATGGAACCTTTCCCAACATCAAAAGGGAATAAATACATCTTGGTGGCGGTCGACTACGTGTCTAAGTGGGCGGAGGCACAAGCATTACCTACTAATGATGCTCGGGTGGTGGTGCGATTTTTGAAAAAGCTATTCTCAAGATTTGGAGTTCCTAAAGCTCTTATTAGTGACCGGGGCACTCAGTTTGCAAATGATCAATTAGCCAAAGTATTGAAAAAGTATGGGGTACACCATAGATTCTCCACATCCTATCATCCACAAACTAGTGGACAAACTGAAGTGAAAAATAGGGCATTGAAAAGGATTTTGGAGAGATCGGTTGGAGAAAGGAATGGTCGGATAAACTAAATGATGCACTTTGGGCCTTTCGAATAGCTTTCAAAGCACCTATTGGTACTACACCATATAGGCTAGTTTATGGAAAGAATTTTTACTTACCGGTAGAAATAGAGCATAAAGCTTTTTGGGCTTTAAAAATGTGCAATTTTGATTTGGCTGAACTTTGTGCCAACCGGTTGATGCAAACGAATGCCCTTGAAGAACTTAGAAATGAGGCCTACACTAGTTCCTTGATATACAAAGAAAAGACCAAGCATTGGCATGACAAAAGACTAAACGGTAATAAGGACTTTCATGAAGGACAAAAGGTGTTACTCTTCAATTCAAGGTTAAAACTATTTCCGGGTAAGTTGAAAACACGGTGGGATGGTCCTTTTGTAGTGAAACAAGTTTTTCCACATGGAGCAATTGGACTTATATCAAAGGATCGGACTCCTTTCAAGGCTAATGGTCATAGAGTAAAGAAATATGAAGAGGGAATTCCAAAACATGAAGGACTTGAAGAAGGGCTACACATGGAAGAAAGAACAGAAACATAAAGGGAGAAGGATTCCAACTAATGACTCCTTAAAAAGAAGCGCTTCCGGGAGGCAACCCGAGTTTAGAGTTTGCTTTCTTTTACTTTCATTTTTGTTAGAATATGCTTTTATCAATCTTCTTATGTGCTTAAAATGATTACTTGAAGGCAAGCAATGCTCAAGTGTGGGGTTGGTGGCATAAAAATTAAGAACTCAAATTTTTGTCAAATAGATCAAAAAACTCGTTGAGTCTAGGTATCTACTCGACGAGTCCATTTTGGAAATCACGAAAAAACGCGGATTCTCGTATCTACTCGGCGGGTAGGCGCTCCTACTCGGCGAGTCCACGTATTTACCCGAAAAAAAATATTTTTCACATTCTATAAATAAAGGGTTTTAACCCTAATTGGTAAAACACAAGATCATTTGCAGCCACCAGCCGCTCCTCGAGCATCCTTTTCCTCTCAAGCTTTCATCTTCAATTCTTGCTAGATCTTGCTTCTTAAAACAAAAAGGTAACGTTTTTTCTACTAAATCTTGTTAAAAATCATATCTTGGGCAGTTTTATGGCAGTAATTTAGGAAAAACTCGGGTTTGGGGTTTACTCCAAATCTAGGGTTTTAATTTTTAGGACGAATTAGGTTGTTCTTGAAATTTCTTACACATTTATGCTTAATAGACATACCGAGACAAACCCCTGCATTAATTTTTACATTTGAACAGTTGATTTCACCTGATTTGGAAAGGACTCGCGCAGTTCATCCTGCTCGTCGAGTCGATTAGTGGACTTGGCGAGTCCATGATGCAGATGCCCAGAATTTCGATGTTTTTAATGTCTCTGTGTTTTGTTTGTGGTTTTCTTGGTTTGGTTTTGCAGGAAATATGTCTAGGCAGGGACAAAGTTCATGGGGAGGAGGCTATGGGGACCTTCAATGGTTAACTTTTCCACGAATAACCTCCAAATCTTCACCCGCTCGCGCAAAGAACAAGATGGAAACACTCAAACGAAAGGAAATATATGTCCCCAACACAATCAACTAGCATTGGATAGGTCAAACCGGATTGGAGGAAGAGTTGACTCTTTATTTGGTCAAGTCTTTCCAAAATGATGGGGTGACAATTGTTTGTGACGGTTGGAGTCGATTGTTCCAAATTCAATAGACAGTTTTTGAAGAGCTATGCTGGGAGTTCTTTGCTACCATATCCTTCCGAGGTGGTAGTGATTATTATAATCCGGACATCATCATTTTCTATCTTGGAGGGGAGCTGCGCCAATGCAGCATCGTGGACCTCGCTTAGAGATTGGGAATTTATGATCAAAATGTGATCATGTCTGAAAACTTTGAAGCATTCCTAGAGCAGTGCCACAAGGACTTTCCCGAAGAGGTGGTTGCATCTACTTGGTGGAACACAATTGCCAACTAGGTCTACATCCCATCGTCTTCTCAAGAGGGGAGTATTTGTTCCCCAATTCATCGCCTGATACATCGTCTTATCGCAAGCACTATTAATATGCGAAAGGATGATGATAAGGTGCCCACTCTTGATATTTTCTATATGTGGAGCATTATCACTCCCGATGTTTTCTGCAATTTTCCATATTGCTTGGCAAAATATTTGGCAGAGGGGGCAGTCAAGGAGCGGATCACTTCAAAAATCAATGGGGGCATGTTCGTTATGAGGCTGGCTAGGTCATTTGGAATCTTGGACCAAGGGGAAGCAAGGGTATTGACAATGATTCCCTCCCCTCCATTTAGCACCACTTTATTCAGGAGGGAAAGGATCATTGAGGAATATGGTGGGGGACATTTTTGAATCCCGGATGCAGATACGATATTGGGGCCCGAGGAGCCAAGAAGAAGGGTAAGGCCGAGGAGGGAACATGTCCATAAAGATCCACTAGTTATTCCAATCGATGATGAGCTACCCATGGACCGGTACAACATGGAATTGAGAAGGTACCAGGACGGCCTTGGATGAAGCATGAACTATCATAACGAATCATTTGTTTATTTATTTGAACAAATGAACATTGCGCCTAGGCCCAGGCCCGGATATCCTTATGTTCCGAGTTGGGAGGAGAGAGTAAATCAAAGAAGAAACCAAGATGGTGAGAGTGGACTTGGAGGCAACGAAGAGGAGGATGAAGATTGATGTTTTATTTTGTGTTTAATTTTGATGTTTGAAAACTATTTTTATTTGTTTTGTGGGTTTGGAACTTTTTAGGACATTAAAGTAGGAGTTTGTTTTTTTATCACTTGTGTTTGTCTTATCTTTTCAGATTGAAGCTAGGATGCATGCAAGAGTCTCAATGTCAAGGCTAAAGTAAGGGTCGGGTCTAGATGAGAATGTTCAAGTTTTGAGTTTAAGGTCGATCCCGTTTGTAAAGAGGGTTGAAAGAGTGTCATTTATTGAAGAATGAAGAAGGGATACTGAATTGCTATTGCCAAACCCAGCAGAAATGGATTCGAAGCAGAAACTTTATTTTCCATTCAGCGTCGTACTCGCCGAGTGCATATCTTGGACTCGACGCGTTCCTTTGCAAAACTACGACTTTTCTGCTAGAAACACTTCTTCTCTCCGAGTTGTCATATATACTCGACGAGTCACTTAATATTCCATTCTCAAGGATTACATTTTGACTATCGATAAGTGCTTTACTCATACTCTTTGAAGATTCATTCCTAAAGTTTTTCGAGACCATTTTCCCGCATATTTGGAGCCGTACCACACAAGATTTGGCACCCAAGGCATGGATGAGTTGTTCCCATGTCTAAAGTCAATTCAAGTTGGAGCTTTAAATGAAGAAGATCAACCTCGCCACTACTATCCCAGGGGAGTTTGTTCCAATTCCCTTTTTATTTTTTTTTTATTATGCATAGTATGCAATGGGGACATTGCATAAATTAAGTGTGGGGTAGGGGGTCGGTTACATTAGTTAAAATTTTAGTTAAATTTTGAAAATTTTGAAAATTTTGCATTAAATTTGCTAGGGCTAAATTAGAAAATTTTGGTAAAAGAAATTAGGGTTCATGCTAGTATTATGTTTGATGATTTTATGAAGACCCAAATGTTTAGTTGAGCATATACACATTATAATGCATTTGTGGCCTCCCATTATTCTAGTGAAATCATGGGACAAAAACACAACCTCGCTTAGTTTGAGGGATGCGATAAGTTTAGCATCATGTACTTGAAATGTATCTAGGAAAATTTTATCTTTAACCAATAAATGTTGAATTTGAGCGCCCCTGCTTAAGCATGTAGGTATTGAGTGAAAAAAGTGAGATACATGTGAAAAAAAGAGATAATTACAAGAAAAGTTGTAATCGTTTTGGAGCAATTAAAGTGAAGATCAAAAGATCAAAATTCTGAAGATTCAAAAAGTGGAAGATACAAAAAGAAAAACAAAAGTTGGTGAATTCAAAGAAATAAAGATCAAGTTATCAAGGAAGTGAAGAATTCCAAAAATAGCTCCATAGTGGTATCAAAAAATTGTGATTTTCTAGTTATGTATGCTTGGGTTGCTCAACCAAAAATACCTTGAAGTTAGGAGGTTTTCTGCGGATGGATTTGGAGGGATGCATAAAATGAGCATTATTCAAAAGAAGTGGATAAGTGTTTATGAGGATTGTTAGTATTTAGAATTGAGGGGGCTAATTAGGAAAAATTTTAGACACAAATACATGTGTTGCGGTCTTGGCATAATGGATTGGTTCAATTGGGATTGTCTTATATGATATTAGTATGCTAAAATTCAGTTTTGCTTGGAGGGCAAGCAAAAGTCAAGTGTGCGGTATTTTGATATGTGCATATTTAGCTATATATTTAGTATAGATTTTTATCATTTATTAGCTAATTGTTTGAAAATTATGGATAAAAGGTACTTAATAGTGTTTATATTGTATTTTCAGTCCAAAAGATATACCCAAAAGCAAAAAGGAAGTAGGAGAGGCAATCGGAAGCTCGGGAACTAAAAAAAGAGAATAAAAGAGTCAAATTATGAAGCCACTCGGCGAGTAGGGACGTCTACTCGGCGTGTCGACACGAAGGTTCACGAAGTAATACGTAAAGTCCTTGACGTATACAGATTCTATAAGGGGGACTCGACGAGTCGGTTCTCTACTCGACGAGTAGACCCTGTTTTCCGAAAATTATAAATAGAAGTCACATTCCTGAATTGAGGTTGGTTAGAGAATCCTGGTGGAGTTACCTTGCAACCAAGAATACTTCTAGAGCCTTGGAAATCGTGAAGAACCATAATCCTCAATTCTAAGAAGATTAAGGCAACATAAGTTTACTTTTCCACTTTATTCTTGATTAGAACTATGTTTGGTTTGATTGAATTCGTTTTTAAGTGTTTATCTACTATGATTCTGAACTAATTTCGTTAGTTTCTGTTTAGGGCAGATAAGTTGCTCCTATGGATTAATTTATGTTTGGATTGATTGTTATTTGGTGAACTTTGTTAAAGACCCTTATGCATTAACCATAACTATTTTCTCTTAATTGTTAAGTAACTAAGCTGCATGGACATCTGTTAATTGCTTACCTCATATGATTTATGTGAAAACATTGTTATATGCTTAGGAATAGTGAATGTGAAACTAGGATTAACTAGAGAATGGGTAAATTAATGTGTGAGCTTGTGTGATAAACCATCAACAAGAGGTTAATTGAATTATTAATTTGATTAACTAATTACAAGTCTTATTTAATCCGAATAATTAAACTAGGGAGTTTATTAGTTTAATCACTTGATCACTGCTTAAATTAATTTATTTTCTAAGGATTGGTAATAGCGAATGTGAATCTAATCACTTTAGTCGGTAACCAATAACAATTAATCCATTGCATTGACATAAAATTAACCATATGAGTAAATGAATCGAACCTAAAAGAAACCCTTTTGATTATTGAATTTAGTTGGTTTTTACTTGTTTTAGTTGTTAGTCATTTAAATTGCATGTTAGATAGTTTGTCAAAGTTTCTAGTCTTGCAAAACTAGAGAAAACCTTTTACTTAATCTATTTGCTTAGTTAATTCTAGATATTAGTTTAATTTTCCATTCCCTGTGTTCGATACCCTACTAATTCAACTATATCACTATTAGACAAGTTCACTGCCTTTGTGTGTTTAAATTTCATCTAAAATGTAGGACTAAAACCCGTGCATTTATATACACATCAAAGATCAAAAGAGACTAATTAAATATGGACTCTTATATATATAGAATGGGCCAAAGTTCATTTAGAATGGGCTAAGCTTGCATGGATAGTCCATGGAGTTTTTAACCCATGGATCCTATGGAAATGAAAGGTCATGGGTATTAGGGTTGACATAAGTGTAACCCTAATCCACCATACTATATAAAGAGGTCTTTGGCACATGAAATGACACTAGTGTATGTGAGAATAAGAGTGAGCCGATTTCTAGTGTGCTTCATATTCTCTCAAAGTCTTCCAAGTTGTTTTGGTGATTTGTGATTCCACTTGAGGTATCCACATTATTGGTACTAGGCTCTTGAAGCTCCAAGCAATCAACCACAAGAAAACATAAGTCATTCTTCAAGCTTTTATATTACAAGTACCCCATTATATGCTAGTTAGGATGAGAACCTTGGATAAATCAAATTTGCATGTATAATAGAGAAAACATAGATCCAAGGTTTCTAGGGTTGTATGTATACCATAGGAATGTTAGAATGCTCAAAACCTTTCGCACAGCTCTTGTCTGAGTCTAACCGTTCTTGGATTCAGTCTTTTACTCGAAGGATTATCTGAGCTTTGTTGCATCTGACTGTATTCATGAGGTAGTTAGCTGAGATTAGTGGGAGTTTTTTTTTTCTGCAGCTGCTAGTGAGTATTTGGTGTATCAATTTAAGAAGGCGACTTAGATGATTCAGGATGATAGTTGAGGAAAGTATGGATAGGTGTGGAAGGTAGTATTGGGCCCGTACTACTGAAAGCACATGATCCATACTTGAATCAAGTAGAGTCCCGAAGAGTATATGAAGCTTTTTGGGAGAGGATTCTTGGGTATGTTCTGATCAGTTGTATGATTATTTTGTTTCAAAATGGTGATTCGATCGATGAGGGATGTGGTAGTTCATCTCGTCAGAGATTACCCACAGTATTTTGGAGTAGACTCCTGTGATCTTTGGTACGGTCAAGGAGGGGATTTTGGAGATTTTGGATGAGCATCTAGGCGCAGTGCTTACTGAGGTTATGGCTCTTGTTAGGGCTCACACTCTTTCTTTCTGTGAGTTCCGTGCTTGTGGAGCTCCCGAGTTCTTTAGGGAGAAGGAACCCATTGCTAGTAGCAGATGCTTGGCGGATATGGTAAACACTTTTCGAACGAGGTTCTACCTCGAGGGGTTGAAGGTCAGATTTGCTTCCTATCTTCTGAAATACAGAGCTCGAGATTGGTGGGAGGAGGTAGACTTCGCCTTGGGAGGCGAAGCCCTGGAGACGATGACTTGGGACGAGTTTGTGACCCAGTTTAAGGTTGAGTTTTCATCAGCTATTGAGGTGTAGCAATTGGCGAGGGAGTTTCAGGACCTTCGTCGAACTAGTGAGGCAATGCCAGAGATCACTTCCATGTTCCAGGAGAGGGCTTTGCTGGTTCCACAATATGCAGCAGATGAGGAGATGAAGAAAGTAAGGTATCATGATATGATGAGGGCTGAACTTAGGGAGTTTGTGAGTATGTCAAGGTGCAAGATGTCATACCCCCAAACCAGAATGGTGGAAACACCCGGGGGAATATGACGTCATGTACAGTATCATAACAATTTAATAGTAATGAAACATAGCAACAAAAACATTCATACATTTAGATTTCAAGTATTACATTGTTTACAAACACAGATGTTCCAAATGTTGAATACAAATAACTGGAAAATAGGAAACATGAGACGACGACGCCGACCCTCAACAAAGGTTGAGTACATGTCTACTGGTTTCCTGAGAATACAAGTGATTTTGAAAAGTTTCAACAATTAAGTTGGTGATTTCGTAAGCATTTTTGCGTGAAAAAGGTTTGTAACAGTTTCGTGAAAGATGGTTTCATATTTTTCCAGATAATCCAATATTTCCTTTAATATGAACTGAAATTGTAAGTAATTCCTTTGTATCTTTTCCTTGTAAAGTAATAATGTATACTTCCAGAAAATCTAGTATTTTCTTAAAGGTGAATTGTAGTCTTAAACCCTAAGACCAAGATGTAAGTGGATATTGTACAGAAAATAGTATATAGTTTCATTTCTTTTAATAAATCTAATGAAGTATAAGCTTCCCGTAAACAAAATAGTTTTTCTAATCCCTACGTGAGTTCTTATAACCATTCTTGATATGACTATTATGCATGAACGATGTTCTTCAAGTGTCGGAGTTGGTAGACTTTTGTCACCCTAGACTTGCCGGTCTAACTGTAGTGAACAAATGAGGTGTCGGGTTGTCATTCCCGTATAGATCTATACACAACCGTCTCACTCTCCCTTTAGGAGACTTTGGTTATAATGCAGGATTTAAGGTGTACGCTAGGTAGGTACGGTGAAGGAAAGTCTCACAAGAGCATTAACAAATTCACTGAACTATGACTCCTTTTACTTGTAAAATAAAATAATTATACCTTTAAATAACTATATGTACCTTTGAAAGCTGTGGTATGTGACTTCCAAACTATACCGATTATAGTTTATCTTGTTATTTGAAACTAGCTATATAATCTTATATATAAATATAGTTGGGTACTCTAGCATGAAAATATGAAATCAAAACATAATATTTTGGGGTTAAAACCCACTAGATTAATAAATAAATATAATGTAACCATTTTTGTTAGTAAAGTTATCTTTTAGTAAAAGTTCCCAAAAGCCATGTAGTTTTACAAATCATAACTTTTCTTATGATTTTATATCTTAGATTATGTTTGCTTTAACAATATGTATATCACGAGTATTTATACCAAAGACTAGTATAATCCCTAACTTATGTAAATAATACTTTATCTTTAACTTAAAGATGAAAAACATGAAATTATTTGTGGGATAAACAAATTTTTACTTGAATTCCCCCCGCCCCCCTAAAACATGAAAATGCTTTGGAAATGTGGCGGTATGAACTCACCGTGGTTTGGTTTGGTGGATGATTTGAAGTGATGAAGTGAAGATTTCAAGCCCAAAACACTTGATGTGTTTGTTGAACTCTTTGAAGCTTATATTATCCTAAGGATGTTAACACATAATATTATGTGTTAATAGGATGAAATCAACATAATAAGGTGTAGGTTCACTAGTAAATCTCGAAAATACTTACCAAGATTTAAGGATCATACTTGAAGAAATAAGCATTTAGCAAATCTTACTCTTGTTCTTGAGAAGAAAATGAGAGATGTTCTTGAGAGTAAAGTGAGTTGGAAAACTTTTGAGTGTATGTGTGGGATGTGTTTGTGTCTTCGACCACAAATTAAAAGGGATGAAAGAGGTGATAGCTCATTGATACATGGTGGGTAATACTTTGATATTTGGTGCATATTCACTTGGGTTACCTTGATTGCACGGGAAAAGGATGAAGCTTCACATCACAAAGTCAACTCCTCTTGTACTTTTTCCATACCTTGACCACAAAACCCTCAAGATATCTTAATATGAATTTTTTTTAAGCCAAAGGGTGGTCCACTAATGGTGTTTACGGTTCTAAGTATTTTCCCTTGGGGTTTTCGGCCAAAACATGATTCATTAACGGAGTTTTCGGCCATGGTGCTTTATGTTCTTTGAGATTTCAGTCCTAGGATCATCCTAGGGCGTGTTTTCGGTCCTAATAATATTCTTGACTTAGATTTTGGTCCTAGTTTGTTTCCATAAAGTGTTTTCGGCCATAGTGGAGTTCTAGGCTATAATTCATAAAGGTAATGTTTAATGTGTGCTATCTTGTTGACTTGTCAAGAATGCATCTAATCATGGTTCCACAAAGCTTATTTACACATATTCAAATGCATGTATGTTAGCTTAAGTCATTGTACTTATGGCTTTTAGTGTTCTAAGGTGGATAGGATACTAGGCTAAATACTAATAAACAATAGTTTAAATCCATGATTCCTATTCCAATTTATTTGTCTAATTTTGCCTTGATATACTTGTTTACTTTCAAGAGGTTATCTTATATATGATTTCCAAGGTGTATGCATCCATTTACATGCACTTATGCCCTTTTGGTTTTCAAGGTTTTTATTGTAATAGGGTTACAATTTAGACCTTGCTTGATCTAAATCTTTCGAGTTGTCACACAAGACCCTGAATGCTATTATTGCTAGAGCCCGAGAATGGGAGATTGATTTGGAGCACCTGAGGAGGAGGAAGCTAGAGCGGGTGCAGACAATTGAGGGTCCTACGAAGAGGCCCAAGATGTCAAACCAACGGTTGAGGGGCTAGTAGGTCCTGGGTTAGTGCAGCACGTGTGGGAAGCAACATGATGGGAGCAGTTTCCACTCTTAACCGTTGGTATGGGCTGCTACAAGTGTGGCAGGTTTGGTCATGTCAATAGAGATTGTCCTCAAGGGACAAGCCCGTTCTGTTTTCACTATAACCAAGTGGGCCGTAAGAAGGCCGAACGTCTAGAGCTGGTGAGAGGATCAATGAGGGCACCTTCTCCAGCCACTTTGAGGATTACAGATGAATGTGAGGGTATCGTGGAGGTTTTTATGGTGAGGAGTCGAGCATTACAGTCATAGGTCAAGGGGATCCTAGTTCCATCCGTCGATGTCGTAGGTGTGTATTTCATTTTTTTTCCTTCATGATTTTATTAATTGTAATTATGATTGTCTATTCATGTGTGAATGCTATCTGGGTGTATCTAAGTCTCAGCCTGAGGTTATATTTTTATTCATTATGGTCAAGACATCTTATCGTGAGAATCTTCATATGCCATTTTGCATACCGAGAGCCATATTTAGGGGTATGTTTGGGTGAGCCAGATTTGGATTGTGATGTGGAAGGCATTGGCTATCATTGGATCAAGTATGAAGTAAGAAAATATCAACAATTGATTCCTTCTTTGGTAGTTTCGGCAAGGATTCAAGAAATTCGCCAGGTGGACGTGTCGGGTTCAGATGCAGGGTATGTAGGGGTTCCTCATGGTCTTGAAGCAATAAGGAATAGGTTGAACATGGGCGTGAGGTAAAAAGTTGCCATGACTCATACTTTCATATTGTGGTCAGTTGCAGGTCTGCATGGGAAATACTGTAAGTTCAAGTAGGTTGTGGAATCAGTTGGCTACCCGCTTCGATAGTTTTAGTGTTGATCTTCATTCTCCGATAAGACGTCGAGGGCTTGTAGGGATTCAGTGGGAAATGTTTGGGATTACAAAGCTCGTTAAGATTTTGAAAAGTATTTGTCTACTTTTGGGAAGATGTGTGATCGTTAGGATTGGCTAGTAATGGAATGTTAGTTCTTCTAAGCTTAGGTTGGCGATAGTTTGAATTGTAAGGTTGCGAGATGGATGGGAAACCCATCAAATCTTGAGGATTAAAAGGGCGCAATAGAATTCAAGTGGGGGGAAATCGTTGGCCTAAGGGAACGCATGAGGAAAGATATTCGTATTTCATTGCACATCAGTGTGACGAATGGCGAGAAGGGGGACGGATATTGGTTTAGGGTTGGAGCATCTCTGCTTGTTTTTGGTCAGACTAAGGCTTTGGACTTTGAAGCATGACCCAAACACCTGATTGGATTATATTCAGGTGCAAGGTCGACTCAGGTTGATTATCGTCGGTATGGTAGATGAGCGGTAAGACCATGGGCGGTGGCCGTGGCAGGATTGGAAGTGTTGAAAGATTGTGGGGTGGACGTAGCATTCACTAGATTGGTAAATGGTATAGTGGTGTTGTAAAAATGCAGGGTGGTCATAGCATTCACTAGATTCGTAGATGGTATAGGAGTGTTGTAAGACTGTGGCGTAGCCGTAACATTCACTAGATTGGCAGGTAGTGTGGTAGTATTGTAAGACTGTGGGGTGGCCCGTAGCATTCACAAGTTCTTGGGTAACTATGAGAGCATGGAAAATATATGATTCAACTAGTAGATTCCTTCAGACGGGATTAGACCATGGTAGGTCAGGTTGTGAGACTGTGGGAAGGCTACAACATTCATGGAATTAAGGAAGATTGTGGGCCATATTGGGCCGACTGTGATATAAGGCTATAGTTAGGTGTGTAGCATTCACTTTTAACAAAGGGATTTGATGACAACAGGTTTGATGGTGGTTAGGTATGGTTGGATCAGATGGGCTGTTAGAGCCATGATGGTAAGCGAGCTTGAATAGCTCTTTGCAGATAAGACCCTTGTTTAGAAGTCATGTGGTGCGATTGTGTGAGGTTTTTAGCCTCAGCAACCGGTTGGAAATCCGGTATCTAGTCATTTGGTAGATAAATTGAGACCATGAAGGTCTCGGCCATATCTAGAAAGTGACATGGGGCAACAAGATGAGCTCGAGGTGGTGTTAATGATATGGAACTCGTGTATATAGTCGCTTGTTATTCAGTGAATATTATAAGTCACTTGCAACTTGGATTAAATAACCTTAGATTAATTAATTTGACCATACTGCGCAACTCTTGTCTGAGTCTAACCATTGCACGGATGAGTCTTTTACTCGAAGGATTATCTAAGCTTTCTGTCGAGTAAAACTGTTCTACAACAATGAGTGGTGACTATGTTCCCAGTGGAAGCAACAAGATAATCAAGGGTTGGAAGTGTTATGATTAGTTTGGAATACGAAGTGAAATTTACCTATAGTAATTCATAGCATGTTGTCTGTTAGGGTGTCACACAGGGTCTTAGAATTTTGGATTTCGCCAAGGTGGTAATGATTAATTTCTTTGGGGGTTAACTTTAGTGTTGCAGGGATCCGTTCTTCGCAAGAAAGTGAGAGCCCTGCTAAGGCTTGGTTCGGTCACAAGTTTGGAGTGTATGTAGGAGTCATTCACTCAGACAGTGTCCGCGTTGTGGATGGGTTGTTCAAGTTATCTGGTGTGGCTAGGTATTAGTAAGGAGTGACTTCGAGGACGAAATCTAATTTAAGTAGGGGAAAGTTGTAACACCCGGTTTCAAACTGCTTCATTATTCAATTTTATGGCCCGGTTATCAGTTATCATAAGGCTTCAGGCCTTGGGTGAAGAGAGAATTAGACCCTTTTTGGATGTCGGTTCTATAGATTAGGAGATCCGAGATTTCGATTGTGTTTCGAGGCCCAAGGCTATAACCGTGATTTGGCAGTTTGGGCCTTTATGAATTTTGGGGTTTAACTTCTGGAAGTTTTCAGGAAAATAAGAGTTGATAGAATGGTAGAGCGTCTCATTACCTTTCAGTGATGTAAAGAACGTCAGAAGCATAGTTGGAATGAAGGAGTTATGGCCATTTCAAGTTAGGAGGGTTTGGGACTTAGACTAGTATGCAGCGTGTAGTGGAAGGATTGATCGCATGTAATCTTTGAGTACGTTTGGCATACTTAGGAGTACGCAAGGTGTATTCTCTTCAACTAGAAACCCTAATTTTAAGGTTCTTAACCCTATTTAAGCTTCTTCTTTCCCTTGAGCCTTGCCTCTTAATAGCTTTCATACCTCCTAAACCCTAATCTCAACCATTTAGCCACCTTCTTGGTGTTTTTGAGATCTTGGGAGGAATCTTGGTGCCTTCTTGTGAATTTTGAAGAGATTAAAGGTTATTGAAGAATCATCACTTGGAGTGGAGCTTGGTGATCTAGAATTGACACCTCTTTTGCAATCCATTCAAGGTAAAAAGCTCTTGTCTTGACATTTCTTTGAGTAAGATCTAGTTTGGGGTGATTTATGGAATATTTTGGTCCCTTTGGTTTGTTCTTATGAAGAAGAGTTACTATCTTGACTTTTACCCTGAGTATTCGGAAAACGGACTAGGTTTCCAGCTATAGGTCGAGGAACAATTATTTATTTTGTGTTATTTGATGTTGTTAGCGTCGGGATTTTTTGGATCGGCAGTCCGAGCTTTTTCTTGTGATATTCAGTAGCTTGAGGTGAGTCTCCTCACTATACTATGGGTCAAAGGCACCAATGTTGGACCATTGGCATATGTTATATAAGAAGACAAGAGGGTGGCCCTTGCCATTTTTATGAAAGACCCGAAGCAGGCTCCTGGAAAATTGTGTCCAAGACCAGGAATCGGACCCTAGCAGATAGGTAGATAGTTATGTATGTAGATATTATGCTAGTTGTCTTTCTGATACTTGCATGGAAGACCGTGAGGTGGCTCCTGGCACTTGCCTTTAAGAGCCAGGGTATTGGCCCCTGACCTGGCAAGGAAAGACCATGATATGGCTCATGGCATAATGGCAAGATTATGGTGGGTACATAACGATCTCTACTGTATGTATGGTATGTGGTATTTTGGGGAACTCACTAAGCTTTGTGCTTACGGTTTCTTGTTGATGGTTTCAGGTACTTCTGGTACGAAAAGGAAGGGCTTGCGTGACTGCACTGCATCCACCCATGTTTCCGCAATGTAATGGTTTTGGGATTTTACTCTGATGACTGTTTATTATAAAATTACTTTTTAATGTTTAAATGAAAGACAATTGAACTTTTGGTTTAAATTTAAAAATTAAATTTTTACCTTTGATTGTCAAGATGTTACAATGTTCAAATGCAATATTTACTATTTTTGGTTCTAATTTCAATAGGAAATCATTAAATTTACATAATTATTGATGAACATTCAACACCTCGTTTTTTGCTCAAATCTAGGGTCGAGTCAATGCACCAGAGTTTGGATCACCAAGAATTTGTTGTTCGGATGATTTCTGGTCCATTTGTCCATCGGTAGATATGCAGGATCAAAGCCTAAATGTACATCTTCAAAGATGTCTTCAACATCCTAATTTTCTCCTGGAGTTGAGATATTATTAGTTACATCATTGAAAAGTGTTATTTTGATTATTACCATTATCATAATTCGATCCACTTGGCTCCCCCTCGACCTATGGATTAGAGATGTGATGCTCCCCCTCGACATCAGCAAGGTTAGGCATACGCTCTCACTTGACATGAGCTTGAGTTGACATATGTGTTGGATTAGGTGTCTAAGCGCATAACTATAATTGGTATGTACTTGAATTGATAGTAGCAATGTCCTTTTAGGTTGCCTTCAAACTTGGCAATTGAATAGGATAACTATTAGAGAGAGAAGAATGATTTATTAATTTATTATTTGGTTAATAAATTAAGTTGAAATCAAGATAAATGATTTATTAATGTATTATGGATATAATATATTAATTAGAAATCATATGGTTTAATTAATATTTAATCAGAAATGAATTTGGAATTAATTTTAAGAATAAAGAAATTAATTGAAACTGCAAGGACTAAAGGTGACAGTGTTCAAAAGTTGAGCATTGAGCATTCTAGAACCTCCCTCAGAGGTGGAGAATGAAATATAGAGTGTCTTAGGGTTTCTTTGGGTTTTAATGTTGCCTTGGAAGCCTTAAGGAGGAAGTTAAGGGATTAGGGTTATCGAAGATACACCTGCATTATCCTAAACCTTCCTTATCACCTATATAAACCCCTATAGGGTTGGAGTTCGTCCTTTGCACTCAAAGAAAGGCTAATGGCCAAAATTCTACTCTACTTCTCTCTCTCTCCATAGTAATCCCTTGTTGCTAGGTTTGTTTGTGAGCCATTAGAGGTGCGACGTTTGTGACGCTTGCTACCACAGGTCAAAATCTTCAAGGAATTGATTGTTATTACAAAATAACAATAAAGGTATGTATCCTAACCCTAATTATATTTTAATTTCGAAAATTACATGTGCCTCCTGGGGTTTCTAGTTTTTGTGTTCAATGCTTGTATGCCTAATAGTGAAAACATAGATCCTCAAATTATGATTGCATGCACACATAGGATTGTTTTCTATGTATAAAACTCATCAGTGGTATCAAAAGATTTTGGTTGCTGTTTTTAATTAGATTTGATACAAAAGTATGAATTTGACAAATTAGGGTTTATGACAAATAAACCCTAGGTCTTGGATTTTCGAAATTTGTTATGGTTTCTTGAACCCTTTTTCCTTTGGCCCCATATTTTTGATTTTAGGGTTGGTAAACCCTAAGGTTTTTTGAAAAAACCTTCCTCCCCAAGATTAGATTTCAAAATATTAGGGATTAGGATAATGTTATATTTGATAATTATCTTATTAATTCCTAAATGGATAATTAAAGATTTTGAAATATCCCTTCCCAAATTTTCAAAATCTAGGGGATAAAGGGATTAGGTTAAATTAATTTTGGATGATTATTAAATAAAAGTTTTAATATTTAAGATTTTAAAATTAAAAGGTATTAATTTTTCAAATATTTTAAATATGATTAAAAACCCTAGTCTTTTGAAATGTTTAAAATACACCCTTATACTATTATAATATTAAAAGCTTAATACTTATATATATATATATATATATATATATATATATATATATATATATATATATATATATATATATATATATGTATGCATGTATAAGAAGATTCAGTCTTACCGTTAGTAGGCCTCATTCACGAAGCTGGTCTATAAGGGGGTATAAGGAAATTGCCTATAAAATGACGATTGAATGGGTGTCCACTCTCACCCACCACTTCCTTGACTAGTGGAGGGTCGTTAGTTGAATGGGTATGATAGGACATTAATAAGTATAACGAACAATATAAAGTAACTAAATGCTTTTACAACATTCCAAAATCTTAGTTACTTTAGAAAAAATGTGAATTTTGTGCTAATCCATGAAATTGCACATTGCACCTTTTTGGTCGTTAGTGGAGCGTGTGTGGTTAACCGACACACTAATATGGGACCAATAAAGGATGGAAATGGGTAGCTCGTACATTATCATAGATCAATGGAGCGTGTGTGGTTAACCGACACATTGATTAGGTGATACACATCTTCGAGAGTACCAAGCTAATTTGCATGGTTATTCACACCTTATTTGTGATCCTCGGCATCCTAGTCACAAACTTGAAGGGAAAAATCGAGTTTAAACATGCCATTGAAAAGTTTAATGAATCTCAATAGATCTAGGAGTTTCAATTCATTTAAAACCTAATTTTCAAATTTTCATTTTTCATGGTGGAAATTGGTAAATCGTCATTTAGCTACCTTCAAATATTCTGCAACTGGATTACGACATCCCTCTTACGAGTTGTAGAATATTGTGTTGGGTCCTAGCCTTAATATTTTATTTAGGTGTTATATTAAGGATGGAATCAACTAACTTGAATTTCTCCTGTTTTATAGATGTCAAAATCTAACATTTGTGGTCTTCCCGAATCCTTTGGAAAAAGCTTTCCACATGAAGATGATATTCCACTACTGGATCATGGAAACATAAATCGTTCTCACTTCCTCCACCTCCTCCAATAATTCTCCCTGACCCACATGTTCTAAGACTTGAAAAGTTCAAGGTCACTCAAGCCCTATTGGCAAGCAAACACGAAGAGGGAAAGTCTATATGTGCTCACATCTTGGATATGAAGTTGTATGTTGACAAGTTAGGGATGTTAGGTGTCGATGTCTCAAGGAAGTTGGTTGTTGAGTTGGTTCTTGACTCACTTCCCGAATCATATAGTGAGTTTGTTAAATATTACTATATGATGGACCACAATATGACCCTCATTGATCTTACCTATTTGCTTATTGTTGCTGAATCAACAATGATTTGGCGCACTGGTAAAGCAAATTTGACTGGTAGATCAACCTCCCAAACTTCCATGGACGTTGAAAATGGCAACATTGGAAGTCCAGAAAAGTCTTTTCTTCCCAATGGAAAGGGATTGGCCATAGTCAAACCTTTTGACCGGATGGTAAAGAGAAAGGCTGCATCTGAGATTGTCCCATGTGTTGTTCCAAAAGAGTCCATTCGTTTCTACTGCCAAGAGAATGGGCATTGAATGCAAAGTCGCCGTATCTACCTGAAGGATCGCGAAGATGGGAGAGTTAAGATGTATGACTCTACTTCAGGTAAATCCACTATCTAACTCTATTAAGTTCCTATTTATAGATTCTTAATACATGATGTGATAAGATTGCATTTTGATGTTTTGTAGGATCGAAGAAAAAAAAAAGGAAGCTTAAAGGAAGAGTGAGCTGAGTCTGATCACGAAGAAATTGATTTCGATCGCATGGTTCGAAGATCGGATTTTTGAGTTGTTGTTTGAGAGTTAGGATAGATTGCTTAGAAATGTTTAGTAACATAGTTTTCATTTGTAATTGCATTGTAAGGACAAGTTTTTCCGCACTTTTATAAATATAATAAATTTTGTTTTGTCTTATTTATTTATATATCCTTGCAATGGATTTTGTGAAAATTGATGTTTATGTGTTTGTATTGTTAGAAATATTGAAAATAGATGTGATTCTTAGTTATGTTATTTGTGGTACTGTAAGAAATTTACAAATAAGGAAGATTCTCATTACCCAAGTTTCAGTTGGATAGAAACTTGGAATCATGCGACTTGTATTGTATGATGAATGAGAACCTTCGTATTTGGTAAATTAAGACTAATTCCTTGTTCACATAAGTATGTGAGTCAATTGAAAGAATAAAGAATCTAGTACACATTGCACTAGGTCAAGTCCGCCACAAAGAACGATAAGAGTATTCGTCATGATTTGCTAAAGGTTTAGTAAATATGGTTATGCTTACAAGATTAAGTGTGATTTTGAATCGTTGAAAAGGTTTCAATGTATAGCAGAACGAATAGGAAGAATCAATTAGGCAGAAAGATAAAAGTTTCTCCAATATGAAAAGAAGGGAGAGCACTTAATTATCATTTTTTATGATTAACCTAGTGATTATGAATCCGTGTCACAATTGATCCTCTAAGGACACCTTAGTGCACTAGTATGGCTAAGAAGAGGTATCAACAATTGTTGAAATGGTTAAATCAAAAGGTAAATCATACTTCGTTCCAAAATCAAAACTTAGAGTCATACTCCAAGCTTGTGACTTGAGTGAAATCATTTTAAGAAGGTTTATAACACTCATCAAATGTGGAATAGAAAAGTTTCTTACTCTTGCATGTTTGAAATTGGTAAGTTGTGATGTCTTGGATAAGAAAAAGACCAACTAAGACCAATCATGTGTTATGAGTTTATCTTGATAGGAACCTGCACTAACTCTTGAATATTTGTTTGTCAAGGAATGTTTCTTGACAAGGGAATCTTATATGTCAAGTGGTCAGTGAGAGTCTTAATGATCTTGAAAAGTTTCAAGAACAATCAAGAATAAACTTAGTTGTTCATCACTAGCACACGACTTGAGGTTTATAACCTATCGTGTTGACATATTCTTGTTTATGTTCCATTCTAGTAAATTTGACTATGCATGTGATTTCTAAGAGTTCTCAATTGATTGCATAAAGCAAAGCACCTTGATTGGTGAAAGTTCATTGATCTGTATGGGTGAGCTGCTTGACTACTTGGAAGACATGGTAGGCCCTTGTGCTGCCAAATGGCAAGAAATAATGATTGAACAAGTTCATTCCATATGACTTTGGATTTGTCACAAACCTTGCCTTATGATTATGGTTATGACAAATTCACATGGATAGGAACACATACATAATAAAATCTAAGTGTCATATGGTTTCTCTCCTTCATGAAAATGATTGTGAGGAAACGCTTTCATTAGGAAGATTTTAAGGAGATAGCGATTGTGTAAATTGCATTCTCAAATCCGATCATGATTACGTCATCCGTCTTCATGGTTCGAATTGTGAGATTTGGCAATTAGTCTGAACATTTGGAACTTATTGATATATGTTCTAAAATAGTTTACACACGCATATGAGCTTTCTAATAAAGGTGTATAAGCTTAGATAAAGTCTTATCGAAGTATCATGTATCGGAAATTTGAACTTTGGTAATAATGTCAATAAGCATTGATTTCCAGAAGTCCAACTGTTTTCTGAATACGTGTCAAAGCTAGTGGGAGCATAAGTGTTATGCAGGTAAAGATATAATTATCATGTTAGTGGGAGCATAATTATTATGTTGCAAGTTAACAATATTAATTATAGAAAACAAAAGTTTCAATTCGCAAAGTTGCAGGGGTTGAAAAGTTAATCTTGCTATAATTAATGGAGAGGAACTTGTACTTCATTTCAAAATCTAAAAGCTTAGATCAAGAAATTTTAATAATATTTAGTCAAAGAGCATATATGAATGTTATGTTGAAAAGATTCAACATAAGGGAATTCTATATATAGCAATATTGTAGCAGGAGACTGGTAAAGTATCATGTCTTTATGTAAGATATTATGTATCGTATCCTATGCGCTTCGGGTATAGGATCGATTGCATATGATATAATATTCGACTTTTCTGTCTATTCCAAATGCCTAGGGCATTAAGTGGGAAAAGGGAATCGGAACCGGATATGACTAAAGTAAGTTAAACATCTGTCAAGAATGACCTAAGCTTCGCCAAAGATTGGTCACTTATGGGCAGTTGGAAGTATAGTATTAGATGGACCATATTGACATTATTATGACAGGATTCTATTTAGAATGTGTTGTCATATGGCAAATATGGAAATGTTTCCATAATGGGAGTAGGATATTAAGAATTTATGTAGATTACAAACTTTTATGCAAGAAGGATGTTCAAAGGAATGTACTTTGAATGTGAAACTTCATATCTGTGGAGTTGTCTTGTAACAATGTCCAATAAAGCACTTTGTAATTTCATTGGTAAAGTCTTTATGACTTTGGTGCTATGTCATTACAAAAGGATCATTGCATAAAATGTTAGAATCTAACACATAGCAAGAATTTGGTATTCTTACACTTGTGATAAGGATTGGGAATTTTGAAATGAGCATCATTGGAAATGTGTTCAATTGATCTATTTCATAAATTAAGGACCATAGGTAAATATAGTATGCATGCTTGGAGCATGGGATGATTATCATTTCAATTCAAGTATTAAGTTGATTACTCGAAACATTATACAATGAATAACGTGTAATCAATATGGTGATTAAATAAAAGGTGTTTTATTTATACTCACAAGTTTTGAGGCCATATTGGATTTGATTATTCTTGTGTTTCACTTCACGTGTTTTGACTTCCAGAATAACTAGGTTATTCAAACATCCATAGTCAATCATACTTTGGAAGTAGGTAATGAGGTAAGACCGTCATGAATCCGACTGTAGATTGTCTAAAGCGTTTAGACATAGCAAAAGTTTGCTGCAGTGTTCATGAGTGCTCCTGAAATAAGATTTGAGTATTGGATTAAAACCACGCTCACGTGAATCACTTCATGGATTTTATCACGAGTGATTGTGAGACGATAATATCTTATATTCTTGAAACGGAGACATACAGTTGCAGTTTACAAGTCCGTTGCTCATTGACAATATGTAAACGCACCAGTAACTTGGTGTTATAAAACATATTGTTGTGTGTGATTTGATGAGTAAATAGAGCAAGCATATGAGTTGAAGTTTATCCATTCCTATTACCCAATGTGGGATAAAAGCGATATATGTGGGCCCCTCGATGATTTAGTGATGACACCCTTAAGCGCTTGGCCAAGCCTGGACTGATTTGATTTATTCAATTAGTCAGTCATCATAAATCAGAAATCGGGAAACAAATATTGGACAAAGATTGATTATAACCCATGTCCTATATCCATACGATATCTTGTAGAATGGAGGAATATTTGATTCCTTATCTAAGGACACGTCATTGACTAGGTTAGAGTTCGACAACGACTTTTGGTAGCTAAAATTTGCTAGTCAATTTTTGAAGTTATACTTGCAATTATAGTTATTAGACTTATCCAAGTGGGAGACTGTTGGATTAGGTGTCTAAGCCCATAACTATAATTGGTATGTACTTTAATTGATAGTAGCAATGTCCTTTTGTGTTGCCTTTAAACCTGACAATTGAATAGGATAACTGTTGGAGAGAGCAGAATGATTTATTAATTTATTACTTGGTTAATAAATTAATTTGAAATAAAGATAAATGATTTATTAATGTATTATGGATATAATATATTAATTAGAAATCATATTGTTTAATTAATATTTAATCAAAAATTAATTTGGAATTAATTTTAGGATTAAAGGAATTAATTGAAACCGCAGGGACTAAAGGTGACAATGTTCAAAATTTGAGCATTGAGCATTCTAGAACCTCCCTTAGAGGTGGGGAATGAAATATAGAGTGTCCCAGGGTTTCTTTGGGCTTTAAGGGTGCCTTGGAAGCCTTAGGGAGGAAGTTAAGGGATTAGGGTTATCTAAGATACACCTGCCTTATCCTAAACCTTCCTTATCACCCATATAAACCCCTATTGTAAGGTCCTCAAACGGATCTTACCAGTAATCAAACAAGAAAAACAATCAGTAATAATAAGAATGAAGTAGAAACAGAAATCAGAACAAGCTTGCACACGCTTCTATAAATGAAAAACGTTTGATACAACTTGTTTATAACAACCGTGAACTCTATGGCATCAACAACCATTAAATGACCTACACAGCCTCCACATATAGTGGACTTGGGCCGAATCTAGGTTTACGGCCGTAAACAGGCTTACGGCCGTAAGCTATCATCAACACTACCAAAACTACATATTGACTCAAAAGACCCTATTACAACGAAAGCCTAGACCAAACCATTAATTGGACCCTTAATCTCCCCCTTGGTTTAGTGCTAGCTTGAAGTTAATCTTTGTCGACCACCATCACATCTGCCTGCCCCATTGCCCCGTTCCACATACGTTTATTGATGATCTCGGCAACCATGGACGTGTACTCTTTCGCTGCTTGCTCAAAAATCTCCTCGGCAACTATAATTTGATGAAGATTTAGATGATAAATATCCCACCTCCTGAACTGGAACAAATCCCTTCGATCGTAAGGACGGATGCATCCATTTTTAAGCTTGATAACAGCAGACGTTGTAGTCTCGTTGAAAACCCAGTACTCCATGGAGCTTAGAGATCCATCTGGGTAACTTTGAAGCACAAGGATTTGTTTGACCTGATTGGTTGCAGGCCACATCACCACCTGAAGAGGATGACCAGTCTTGGGATCTATGACATCAGGATAATGCTTGATAACAGACTCAACATTCTTCATGGAAGGAAAACCCTTTTTCACCTGGTCTTTTAGAAAATGTTTGAATTGAGTTTCTTGTGGATTATTCGAGGGATTTGAAAAAGGAGATCGTGAAAACTCTGATAGATCCACCATATTCCATGAATTGAAATCATGACGGTCTTTGTAGAGCTCGGTGTTTCCACTCTTTCTTCGTACTATCCACATGTTAAGAGGACCATGAAATTCCTAAGAAATGATCCCAGATCTATCACCATACGTATCTCTAAAGCGAACAGCTCCAAGATCCGTAACGGTGATTGTTGTTTGATCCGTAGGTGCATTCTTGTCAGAATTCCTCTTAAAATGGAGTTGTCCCTTTTCAGCAGCTTCAACTTGTCTATCATGTATAATTGCCTCAACATGGGGAGCATGAGCGGGCTCCTCATCAAAACGATTAACAACCCGTGAAGTCTGAACAGTTGGCATGGTAATAGGAAAAGCTTGAGTATGTAGATTGATCCTATACTCGTTTGTAGATGTTTGGTATTTGTCACCAAAATCACCTTCAAGCTTCTTCTTCAATTCAAAATAACTAGAGGCTAGGAGATTAAAATGGTCTTGAAGATCAGATATTTGCTTTGTCTTTATCGCTCGATCATCCTAAAGATCAGACACTTGAGACTTCAGTTTGGCATTCTCATTCAATAACTCATTGACTTGAATATCAAGTTCAATGTTCTTCTGATCCAGGACACTGATCTTCTTTTGAAGCTCATCAACTGATGGTTTATCTGCTCCTTGACGACCTTCTTCGAAAGAAATTCCTTTACCACGAGAAGAAGGGTCTACATTTTCATTTTTAGCAAGATGCATAGCTAATCGCACAGAGGCATCATCAGGATCTATCCTAGGATGAGAGAATCCTTGTGGAGCAGAGGAGCCACCAACTTCAAAAGTGGTGCTAAGACCTCCACAAAACGGTTCTGTTGATACGATGG
Source organism: Lactuca sativa (assembly GCF_002870075.4). Taxonomy (NCBI): domain Eukaryota; kingdom Viridiplantae; phylum Streptophyta; class Magnoliopsida; order Asterales; family Asteraceae; genus Lactuca; species Lactuca sativa. The sequence continues at coordinate 178,524,410 of NC_056626.2, read as the reverse complement.
CAGGTGTAGTAGTTGGTGTAATCGGTATGTCATGAGACAAGTCAAAATCCAAAGTCCCAAACCTAGGATCGTGTCTTCTTCTCTTAGATGGAGGCTGTAAGGTATGGTCTGTTGTATCATCACCCTAAAGTGGTTCAATAGTAGGTGAGGCAACTTCAAAGGGAGGAATCCCTGACACTGTCACCATTGGAGTTGTAGAATCAACCACTTGATCTGTAGACATGGGTGTCGATTCGAGAACGTCTTTAGGATCCCTTATCTTCGTTGTTGTGTGAGCAACATCACTGATATTATCAAGCAATGTGTTGAGGTTGACATTCGACAAAATATCATCATTGCTTCCAAAGTTGGTTGGAATCTCATCTTTATCAAAACCTGTAAGATCCGGGTCTTCACACTGATTAGACTCAGTTGCATTCTTGGAAGAACCTTCATTGTAGTCACCTTCAACTTGGACAGATCGCAGGTCATGCTCCTCAGCTACGGATACATTAGGAGCAACTGTTTCTTCCCCTTCTTGATCTGATACCGTGATCACATCTCCTTCCGAGATCACTCTTTCTGATGAAGTAGGCTCCGAAGATATCTTATCAGAAGATCCTTGGGACTCGGTCGCTTCATTCGGCTCAGCAAATCGTCCGAATTTAACCAATGGATACAGTACTTGAAAGGTAACCTTCCCTTTGCGATTTTTTTTAATGATCCCAATAGTGTGAGGGACGTAGGACTTCATATCAAGAGTTTCTCCTTCCTTTACCATGTTAGGAAATTGTTTGTTGATGAAGAGCTGAATAAATCTAGGATACATCAAGAAGGTGTCCCGAGTGATGGCATTGATGTTGACCACAAACTCGTCCAGGATAAACCTAGAAAAGTTGAAGCCAATCCCCGCAGCAAGAGAAACAATAGGTCCATCGTTTCTCTGGGATATTTCATCTACACCAGACCTTCTGCCGAAGATGTAGCTCACAAACACGTGGGCTAGGAATCTCCAATAGGGTGGCAGAAGCTTTTTCGCTATAGGAGGAGAATCACCTTCATACCCCATCTTCTTTAAAATTTTCTGAGTATCTTCACTACCAATTTCAGTGGGAAAGCTTGGTAGGTCATTGATCATCAACGTCTCTCTCACGAACGGCTCATCGATCATAATTTTGCATCCTTCTACGACTGCATATACTATCACTGCTCCATCATCGTCTCTTCTCATTTTGGCAGTCTGCCAGAACTCTCTGATAATGTTTTGATAAACGACGATGTTCATGGTGATGGCTGAGGCCAGACAGCATTCCCTCAGTCCATGAATCATTGACTTAAATTCTCCATGTGCCACCGAAGGATCTGCCAGTACCATTGCCAGATTGTGCATATCTACGAACTTCACAACTGCCATTTGATCTGCACTAAAACATACTAAGTAAGAAACAAAAGACATTTGAGCAATCAATATATTTTTTTTAATTTTATTAAATCAATTTCAATTTATCCCAAAATAAATTATTTTGACCAAAGTCAAATTTACAGTAAACACAAAGTTTACGGTCAAACTGGAGTTTGCGATCGTAAACTCATGGCCTTAAGCTAACGGCAGTAAACTGAGTTTACGGCCATAAGCTTGGGCCGTAAACTCCGACAGTTTGTTTTTCGTCGATTTTAGCCTCAAAACTCATCGATTTCAACATGCAGCTGCATATCCTTGGTCGGAATCTTCTTACCTACGAGATGAACGGAGCAATTTCACGAAAACAAACAAAAAAAATTTCAAAGTTGAGAGAGAATAGAGGAGTTTGTGGCCGAAATTAGAGAAGTGAGGGGTTTTCGGCTGTAAACCCCTTTAAATACCTTTGACCTTTTACCTGCTGTCCAAACTGTGTAAGGCACAATCCTATATTTTTCAAAAAAATTTCAAAAAATAACATTTTGAGGATTTAAAAATTAAAGTAAGACTGAAAATAAAAACAAAAATAAATTTAAGACAAAATAGACTAAGCTTTATCTAAACGAACACTGAATATAATTTTTGTGACTTAGGGATCAAAGTTGTTAGACAACCTTAGTCTACTTATCGGTACCTTTATGTTCATGTCTATGTCTGATCGATCGTCGGTATTGTGGTCCACTTAAACACAAATTTTTTTTGACAATTTTGAACAAACTAAGAATGAAAACACATTTTGATCCTATATTCTTAGATATATTTCCTAGGGAACTTTTAACTGACGACGACCAGGGATATTGTTGTCTACCTAAATTGAGCAGCGAAATCTACAGACAATCTGTATGTGTTCAATTTTAATTGTACTAGAACATGTTTCCCGCTTCCTGATATGCTCCAGTAATTTAGAATTTCCAGAATACTCCTTACACTGGGTGAGCAGACAATTATTAAGAGAGAAGATAGATTTAGAATGCGTATGCTATACACCCAAGTCGGATCTCTTCCAATCACGCATAGGATGAAACATATGACTAACTGAAGTTTTAGAGGGATTGAGAAAAAGAATGATGCATATACTGTGTAGCAGGTCGGATTGTGAGTCACGTAGAGGAGACAGTATATGGCTAACAGATAGAAAGAATTGCATAGAAAGAAGATGCAGAGAGATAGAATTGCATATGTTACAGTCCAGGTCAGATCTCTCGATCACGCAGAGGAGGCAAGATATGGCTAACAGACAGAAAGAAAGAAAATAACTTTCTACAGACCTCATTTATTGGGATTCCCCAGTTACCCCATCAATACCGGAATTAAGGACAGAATCCACACATCGAGGAAAAGTGAATCCATAGTTCTAAATACAGGTTCTTTTAGTGTGACTAGTAGATTCCTATGTATATCTCCCTGCTCACCCTATCCGAGCGTCGTATTGTCATGCTAAATGGATCTAACTAGTTCAATATTTGTCAAGCCCTTGAATTCCTTAAGTTCAAATCTTCCTAGTCAAGTCCATCTAGAATCTTTCGTACCTACCGACGCATTGAGCACAGAGCGTAGACAATTCAATTTTGGTACGCTACCCAGATTCAGATTGCCCGTTCTCACTTGATAATATCACTTCCCAACACATCACCTACAAGCAAGATTATCAGTAACATACTTTTGATTTTTTGATTTTTTATTGTTTTGGGTTTTTTGAAATTTTTAATTTTGTGTTTGGTTTTTATGTTTATTTCTCCCCCTAAATTTGTGCATGGGTGAGAATGAAATCACTAAAATGCGCAAATTTAAACTAATCTAACCAAAAATAAAATGAAATAGAAGATAAGAATTAAGAAAACAAAAATAAAAAACTTAAATGAAGTAAAAAGGTAAAAATAAAATTAATCCTCAAAACGTATCATCTTCAAAAATCCCACAAGCACATCGAATCGAGCTTTGTTAAAAGTCTTGGTGAACAGATCCGCCACATTATTAGCAGTGGGAACCTGTTCCATCCGGATAAGTGAACGTTCATAACAGTCTCTGATAAAATGAATTTTGATGTCAATGTGCTTGGTTTTTGAGTGTTGGACAGGATTTTTAGCAATTTGAATCGCAGCCTCATTATCACAATAGATAAGGGTTTCTAGATAATTCAAACCATAATCCAACAACTGATGTTGGATCCATATGACTTGAGAGCAACAGGCAGATGCAGCAACGTATTCCGCTTCAGCTGTTGAAGTTGAGACAGTGTGTTGCTTCTTGCACTGCCATGACACCAGCCGATCTCCAAGATATTAACACCCTCCTGAAGTAGATTTCCTGTCATGCTCACAGCCTCCATAATTACTGTCAACAAAAGCATATAAATCAAATTCATAATTTTTCGGATACCAAAGACCCAATTTTGGGCTGCCATTAATATACCAAGAAATTCTTTTGACAGCAATAAGATGTGAAAATTTAGGATTAGCCTGATAACGTGTGCATTGACAAACTGCAAACACGATGTCTGGTCGGCTTGCAGTAAGATACATCAACGATCCGATCATTGATCTGTAGTGTGTCTGATCTACGGATTCGCCATCAGCATCTGGAGTCAGAAGACGTCTTTCAGCCATCAGCGTTGATGCAGGCTTAACGTCTTGAAACCCAAACTTCTCAAGAATATTCTCCAGATACTTGGCTTAATGTAGCAAGATTCCGGTTGAATTTTGTTTGACCTAAAGCCCCAGAAACATGGTCATTTCTCCCAACGAACTCATCTCGAACCGTTTTTTCATAATACCTTCAAACTCCTTGCATATCTGTGGACTGGTAGACCCGAAGATAATGTTGTCAACGTAGATTTGAGCTAGAATCTGATCATTACCAACATGCTTGATAAAAAAAGTTTGATCGATAGTGCCACGAGAGTATCCACGCTCAAGCAAGTGCTTTGTTAGAGTCGCATACCACGCTCGAGGAGCTTGATGTAACCCATACAATGCCTTGTCCAACTTGTAGACATGATTAGGAAACTTCGAGTTAACAAACCCAGGGGACTGATCAACATATATTTCTTCCTTCACCTTACCATACAAGAAGGCAGTCTTGGCGTCCATTTGATAAACTGTGAAGTTCATGTAAGAGGCATATGCAAGGAAGAAACGAATAGCCTCCAAGCGAGCTGATGAAGCATAAAGCTCAGTATAATCAAGACCCTCGACTTGTCGAAACCCGCGAACCACCAATCTTGCTTTATTTCGCACTATTACCCCTTAATCATCCTGCTTGTTTTGATAGACCCAACGTGTGTCAAGAGACTTTTTGCCCTTTGGTAACTCAACCAATTTCCAAACCCCGAGTTTTTCAAACCGATTCAATTCTTCATGCATAGCATCTACCCAGTTGGGCTCATTCAGAGCCATTTCAACATTCTTGGGCTCTATTTGAGAGATAAAGCAAGAGTAGATACATGTATTGACATCTCCACTATGACTTCTGGTTTTAACTCCATCGTCCAACTGACCAATGATGTTCTCTATCGGATGATCACGTTGAATTCTAGAGGGTATCTCGTGATTGATATCATTAAGCGAGACGGGAAGATTGTGAATATTGACACCTCCTTCATTTGTTGATTGTTCCGCACCAGAAGACTCTGCTACAAACTCATTAGAAATGTCTTCAGGAAAGAGAAGTTCCATAAAAGTTGAAGTGACAGCGGAAGCCTCTCTAGACATGAACTCTCTTTCAACAGGAGTGAGTGGTGTAGCCTCAGCATCAGGAGTATCATTCTAAACTGGAGATTTTGGACTATTAGGTGGTACAGAAAACTACCCCTTAGGCGAAGCAGAGGACTCCCCCTCAGATGGTGAAGAGGATACCGTTGGGGGTCTGTAGACAACTTCTTCGTCTTCGTCTTCAGAAATATTCTTCGAACCAGAGAAAGACCCAAATGAGCTATCCAAAGACACATTTATGGAATTGAAAAGCGATGTGTAATCAAATAGCCAATTTGGACCCACTCAAGCATCCGTTTCGTTCTCCTCCAACCAGCGCACGTCATAGGATTCCACAATCTTCTTCGTCTTCTTATTGTAGACCCTATATGCGATGCGTGTAGCATACCCTATGAAGTAACAATCATCGGCTTTGGCATTAAACTTTGGATTGGACTCTAGGTGGAGAAGGGAGGAAGGGCAGCCAAATACACGAAAATGACTAACTGATGGCTTGTGACCATATGGAATCTCATACGGAGTCTTCATCTGAGATTTGTTGATCAACACACGATTCTGAACGTAGCAAGCAGTGTTGATCGCCTCGGCCCAAAAGAAAACGGGTAACTTAGAGTCACATAGCATCGTCCTTGCAGCGTCTCTTAGGGTTCTATTTCTCCTTTCAGCAACACCATTTTGCTGAGGTGTATGAGCGGAGCTATATTGAAGCATAATCCCTCTTTCAGCGCAAAATGATCAAGAATATAATTCTTGAACTCTGTTCCGTTGTTGGTACGAAGCGCCTTCACCTGATTGTTGGTTTGGTTCTCAATCGACACTATGAAATTCTTTATCAATTCTGCAACACCATCTTTGTTGGATAAGAAGAAAACCCACGTAAAACAAGAGAAATCATCAATCACAACCAGACAGTATGAACTTCTATTGATGCTAAGGACATTGACTGGACCGAACAAGTCCATATGTAATAATTGGAGCAGCTGACTGATTGGGTTGACCTCTTTAGGCAGGTGTGGTTTTCTGTGATGTTTACCCTGGGCAAATGACACACACTTTTCAAACGTTATGAAATCTCTGACAGGTAAACCACGAACCATCTCATTCTTTCCAAGAAAATTCCCTCATCAACTTTCGACTGAAATTTCGAAAAATTTGACATTAGTTTTCCTTTTGTTTATAATTTCATAAGGTTTGTAGCACCTGGTTCCTGATAAGTATTTTATTCTAGTATCCTGCAGATTGGCCTTGGACTTGACAAGTTGAGGTCCAACTCGTCGAGTCGGAGCGTGTTGGACACATAAGTTTAATGACCTACTTGACGAGTCCGCGTCCGGACTCAGCGAGAAGACGCTGTCTGGACAAAACCCTAGATGAGGGTTTGCACCATATTTAAACCACTTGTTCAGCCTCCCTTTCGTTCCCAATGCTTCCAGAACTCCCCTTAAGCAAACCCTAGCCGTTTTTTAGAAGAACAAAGGCATTTCTAGTGGATCTTGCTAATTGTGACCATAAGGAGGAAGGGAAAGGCTTGAGGAAACAAGTGAAGACCAAGGGAACCCGAGTTTATGCATCTTCCACAGTTCATTGGAGGTATAAAGCTATAACCTTGCTCTTTCATTTGTTAGATCCCTTTTTAAGGAGGTTTAGGGCTTTTATAAGCCATTTTTGGTGACCAACCATGATTGCAAGCAAGGTTGGGGTTTGACACTTCAGAATCAAGCCATTAAGGGAGTCACAAGGCAGTTAGGGGTTCTTTTGCACTCATCTAGGGTCCCATGCATCTTAAGAGCTTATTTTATGACCTTTTGAGCTCAAATTCCCATGCATGCACATAAAGTTTGTAACTTTGCATGCTATAGCGATTGAAGGAGCTAAGATCTACCTTTTGGTCAAGAGTTGGACGCTGGAAATCGAGAAATGAGACTTGGACATGCCCGACTCGACGAGTCGTTCTTGGGACTCAGCGAGTCCGAGGCAAATCTCCCTTTTTCTGTTAAGGTTTGAAGGAACCCAGTTGAGCTCTAGAAGGGTTTTTAGAGGGTCCAAGGGTATCAGATGAAGGTAAACTCGACGAGTTGTTCATACGACTCGGCAAGTCGGATGCAGATTCATTCCACGTTCATAAAGAAGGGAGAACTCGTTGAGTCGTTGTTGAAATCGACGAGTAGAGTCGTGGAAAAGGACGGGTAAAGAATTAGGGACTCGACGAGTTGGCGGCCCAACTCGACGAGTTGGGTCGGCTGGAAGTTGACTTTGACTTGGACTTGGTTAGTGGTAAAATAGTCATTTTACCCTAAGAGTAGATATCAGATTCTAACTTAGTGTTTTGTGGGATTATAGCCGGAGGGTTACCGAAGCAGCAGTTAGTCAGTTGCCGAGCAGTTTTTTAGCAGTCAGCCTTACGAGGTGAGTTACCTTCCAGTAGCGGTGGGTCTACGGCCACAATGCCGGCCCACTAGTAGGAGTTGTATGTTAGATGATTGTCTTTGTGATATTCATCTAGATTTGGTGCTACCTGTTATGTTTATGTGCTTTCATAAGATGTGTTTATGTGGTAGTAGTAGTAGGGGGTGAAATAGACCCTGACTGTCGAATGAAATAGACCGATGGGTACGTCAAACACCCTAGAATGGTATGACCTGGGTAAGTCAGATACCCCAGAATTGTCTGACAGTACATTATGTTATGCTATGTGTTTATGTGGTAGTAGTAGGGGGTGAAATAGTCCCTGGTAGTCGGGTGAAATAGACCGACGAAACGTCAAGCACCTCAGAATGGCTTGACCTGGGTACATCAAACACTCCAAAATGGTTTGACCTGGGTAAGTTAGGCACCCTAGAATTGTGTGACAGTATATTTTATGGTATGTGGTACTGTGGGGAAACTCACTAAGCTTCGTGCTTACAATTTTCAATTTTGTTTCAGGTACCTCTTCAGCGATGGGGAAGGAGCCGACGTGGTAGGTGCATATCATACACACACCTCAGATTCCGCATTATGAGTTTTCCTTGGGATTGCAATTTTGATATTATCACTATTTTATGATTTGGATTTTCAGACATTATACACAGTTTCATGAAATGTTATGATTCGACAATGTTTTCCTACGAACGTCTTAATTAAAGTAATTTATAAAATTGAAATTTTTGGATGCGAAAAATGGGTTGTTACAAGTTGGTATCAGAGCCCTGGTTTGAGGGATTCGGACACACCCTCGGGGGTGTCTGGACTCAAAACGAGGGATTAAAAGCTTTTATAAGAAAATGGTTTTCTAAAGAATAAGATAAAGAGTTTTGAGAAAGGATGAAGTGTGTGATGTGTGCGAAAGGTCGAGCTCAAGTAAGTTTTCCTGAAAGTACCCATACAAGTTTATGTTATATTTATCAGCTTCAGTAGAACAACATGCTAGAATAAGACTAAGGAACTAGGGATGATGTCTTATGTGCCTGCTTTATGTGTTTCAGCTTATGTGAATTGTATGCTAGTATTGAGTAGACAGCAGTAGGATGGCTTGTTAGGTTATGCCTGGTAGTGTGAGCTTACCATTGTATGCTAGTACAGTTTCCTGTTATGAGGATAGGGTTGCTTGAGATCGTTCCCATTTTGTTTGAATGCTGCTTGCTTTGTGCTTTCTGGGACTCTGAGTGATGGGAGTTAGCTATTAGGTGAATATGCTAAAGTCACATGTGATCAGGGTTGAATAATCTTGTTTGAGTCCTAACCGTTGTAGGGATGAGTCCCTTACCTGAAGGATTATCCGAGCCTCATTGCATGTGATTGTATTCAAGTAATGGCTGATTGGCATTACAAAGAGGCCTTCAGTAGCTGAGGACTAGTTTAGGTAGTGTTAGAGGTACCCTAGGGCGAGCCTAGGATGGGGAATATCAGAGATCAGTAGTAGTAGAAGGGACTTGGTGGAGTCAAGGCGGTTGTTGAGGAAAGTACGGATAGATGTGGAAGGTAGTATGGGCCCGTACTATTGAAAGCAGAGGATCCGTACTTGAATCAAGGAAGGCTAGGGAAAGAACAAGGAACTTGTGATAGATGTGATCCCACCGGATGTATTAGTATCACTGACGGTTGTCATTATGTATTGTAGAATGGTGGTGCTATGTCCAAGACCAGTAGTTGGCAGCTCAGGAGAGGGATCAGGTTCGGGTTCAGGCTCCGAACCAGTGGATGAGAGGCTATGCGAGTTCATCGCGTCCGAGATCACTAGAGCCATCCTTGATGCGACCCCGGTCATCTTTGGGTCGATAAAGGAAGGGACTGTCGAGCTGATGGAGGATCGCCTCCGGGCGTTCAGGAGTGACATGGCTACCACTCAGTCAGGATCACGCACACTGTCCTTTAAGGACTTTAGGGGAAGTGGTGCACCGGATTTCCATAGGGTGAAGGACCCCATTGCTGCCAGACGATGGATTGCAGACATTGAGTCTACATAGTTGACCAGCTTCTGTCCTGAGGGGTCGAAGGTACGATTTGCAGCAGGGTGTTTGAGGGACCAGGCTAGGGATTGGTGGGAGTCGGTTGGTGACTTTATGGGAGCCTCGACTGTTGAGGCTATGACCTGGTTGGATTTTATGACCCGGTTCAGAGCTGAGTTCGCGCCTGCGGTGGACCTCCAGTAGTTGGCCTGGGAGTTCCTGGATATGAGGCAGACGACCGAGTCAGTGGCGGAGATCACCGCCAAGTTTTGAGAGAGATCCTTATTGGTGCCCCAGTATGCGGGAGACGAGGATATGAGGAGGACCCGCTACCACGACATGCTGCGAGCCGACATTCGGGAGCATGTCAGCTTCTCAGCTTGTCCCACCTTGGATTCTATGATTGACAGGGCAAGGGAGAGCGAGATTGATCTGGAGCACATCCGGAAGAGAAAGGTAGAGTAGGGGCAGGTGACTGGGGCTTCGAGGATGAAGCCCAAGGGATCAGATGTTGGGCCGGGGCACTTCAACAGGGATTGTACCGCCCCTGCACCAACCTTTCAGACATCAGAGTTACTATGTTTCCACTAAAACCAGAGGGGCCACAAGAAGGCCAATTGTCCCCAGTTGACAGCAGCAACAGCCGCACTAGTGAAGACACCAGCCCCAACGACCCTGCGGATTACTGATGGCCGGCAGGGCAAGGTGGAGGCTCCAATGGTGAGGAGCCGGGCTTTCCAGTTGACTACCGAGGAGGCACGCGCCGCACCCGATGTGGTGACGGGTATGATTCTTCCCCACTGATTTATTTATATGATGTTTACGATATTGATATATGCTCTATATATGCATGTATAGGGTCGTTCCATGTGAACGGTATTCCTGTGCAGGTGTTGTTTGATTCAGGTGCCACTCGATCTTTTGTTTCTATTGCGCTTAGCAAGAGGTTTCCCGAGCCTTCGGGCATGTTGGATTTCCCTTTAGAGGTAGATATTGCCGATGATCGATCAGTGCGAGCATCAACAGTATTCCGAGGTTGTGTGCTGAGACTATTCGAGGAGCGCTACCTAGTAGACTTGGTTCCCATACCTTTGCGGGGGAACAAGGTTATTATCGGCATGGATTGGCTAAGCCCCAATGCGGTGGTGATCGACTGCGCGCAATAGTTGGTGCGGATCAGGACCCTAAGTGGGGGAGAGCTGGTGATTTAGGGCGAGAGGCCATAGCGAGGACCAACTTTATGTTCGACAGCGAGGGTCAGACATTACTTTCAGCAGGGTTGTGCAGGATATGTCACCTATGTCATGGATACCCGGGAGGCGGGTGAGGCGACGGTGAGTGACGTTCCGGTGGTGTGAGACTACGCAGAGGTGTTCCCAAAGGACCTTCCTGGGATACCTCCAGAGCGACAAGTGGAGTTCGGGATCGACCTAGTCCCTGGTACGGCTCCGATAGCCAAGGCACCATATCGACTGGCTCCTCCCGAGATGCAGGAGTTGTCTACGTAGCTGCAGGAGCTGCTAGACAAAGGATTTATCAGGCCAAGTAGTTCGCCTTGGGGAGCCCCGATTCTGTTTGTCAAGAAGAAGGACGGGTCACATCGCATGTGCATAGACTACCGGGAGCTGAACAAGGTAACGGTGAAGAACCGTTACCCACTCTCGAGGATTGACGACCTTTTTGACCAGCTTCAGGGAGCATCTTGGTTTTCCAAGATCGATCTGCGCTCGGGATACCATCAGATAAGGGTCAGAGAGGAGGATGTGCAAAACACTGTGTTTCAGACTCGCTATGGCCATTATGAGTTCGTGGTGATGCCCTTCGGACTCACTAATTCTCCTGCCGCGTTCATGGATCTCATGAACCGCGTATGTAGGGCGATGCTGGATTGGTCCGTGATAGTATTTATTGATGATATCTTGGTTTACTCCAAGACGTAGGAGCAACATGCAGATCACCTGCGAGAGGTTTTGGATACTCTGAGGAGGGAGAGCTTGTACGCCAAGTTCTCCAAGTGTGAGTTCTGGTTGTGCGAGGTGTAGTTTCTTGGGCACCTTGTCAACAAGAACGGGATTTTGGTCGACCCGGCCAAGGTGGAGGCCGTGATGAGATGGGAGGTTCCGAAGTCTCCATTTGAGATTTGAAGTTTCTTGTGATTAGCCGGCTACTATCGGAGATTTATCCAGGATTTTTTCAAGACAGCCGTACCCTTGACTCGGCTTACGAAGAAGGCCATAGTTTTCCGTTGGGGACCCGAGCAACAGGCCGCATTCGAGACTCTAAGATAGAGATTTTGCAAGGCACTGATCCTAGCCCTTCCTGAGGGCGTAGAGGATTTTGTGGTGTATTGTGGCACGTCTATTTCTGGTTTGGGCACGGTTTTGATGCAGAGAGGCCCCGTTATTGCATACGCTTCGAGGAAACTGAAGCGTCACGAGGCGAATTATCCGACGCATGATTTGGAATTGGGGGCTGTTGTTTTGACCCTCAAGATTTGGCATCATTACCTCTATGGGGTTCGTTGTACCATTTACATGGACAACAAGAGCCTGAGGTATCTCATGGATCAGCCGAATCTGAAGATGAAGCAACGTCGGTGGTTGGACATAGTGAAGGATTATGATTGTGAGATCATTTACCACCTAGGAAAGGCCAACGTGGTGGCCGATGCGCTTAGCCGCAAGGCAGTGCCGATCAGAGATATTTGCATGCGGATGAGAGTAGTGACCCTATTATTGGAGCAGATCTGAAAGGCCCAGCAGGAGGCTATAAAGGAAGAACATCGGAAGAGTGAGCGTATAGTGGGTCAGGTTTCCTCCTTCGACTATGACAACATGGGATTATTGACACTACACCGCAGGGTGTGGATTCCATACCTCGGAGGCGTGCGCCAGGTTCTGATGGAGGAGGCGCACAAATCCCGATTCTCCATTCATCCCGGGGCGACGAAGATGTATAGGGATCTTCGTCTTTATTATTGTTGGCCCTACATGAAGCAGGATGTAGCATGGTATGTGGAGTGGTGCTTGACCTGCAGGAAGGTCAAGGCCGAGCACCAGAGGCCACACGGCAAGATGCAGCCGTTGGATATTCCCCTGTGGAAGTGGGAAGATATTACTATGGATTTCATCACCAAGCTTCCCAGGACCCGCCGCGGGGAGTGGATTCCATATGGGTCATCGTGGATCGGTTGACCAAGAGTGCTCATTTTGTACCGATCCAGGAGAGCATATCGACTGAGAAACTGGCCGATATTTACATTCGAGAGGTGGCGGCTCGACACGGGGTGCCGGTCTCCGTGATTTCTGACAGGGATGTTCGGTTCACTTCCAGGTTTTGGAAGAAATTCCAAGACGAGTTGGGTGCTCGTCTGCATTTCAGCACCGCCTTTCACCCACATACGGATAGCCTGAGCGAGCGGACCATCCAGACTCTAGAAGATATGTTGCGGGCATGTGTGTTAGATTTTCGTGGTAGTTGGGATACTTACCTTCCGTTGGCTGAGTTCTCCTACAACAGCAGCTACCACACGAGTATCGATCATCCTCCCTTTGAGATGTTATACGGGAGGAAGTGTAGGACCCCGATATGTTGGGGCGAGGTTGGCCAGAGGATCATGGGGAGCACCGATGTAGTGCTCAAGACAACAGAAAGGATTCAGCAAGTCAAGAGCAGACTTCATACTGCACAGAGTCGGCAGAAAAGCTATACCGACAAGCGTCGTTCAGACCTAGAGTTCCAGGTCGGGGATATGGTTCTTTTGAAGGTGTCTCCTTGGAAAGGCGTCATCCAATTCAGGAAGAGGGGCAACTTGGGCCCTAGGTATATTGGACCTTTTAAGGTCATAGCCCGGGTGGGTGGCGTATCGGCTAGACCTGCCAGTTGAACTCCGTCAGATTCATTGCACCTTCCACGTCTCCTAACTACAGAAATGTTTGGGGGACGAGTCGGCAGTGGTGCCCCTAGAAGATATTCAGGTTGATGACAGCCTGAACTACATTGAGCGGCCTGTGGCGATCCTCGACCGGAAGTCGAAGGATCTGAGGAACAAGAAGGTCGAGCTGGTGAAGGTGCAATGGCAGCATTGGAAGGGCTCAGAATGGACGTGGGAGCCAGTAGAAGAGATGATGGAGCACTATCCAGAACTCTTCCAGGATCGAACCGCAGACTTCAAGGACGAAGTCTAAAATAAGTGGGGGAGATTTGTAGCACCTGGTTCCTAGTATGTATTTTATTCTAGTATCTTGCATATTGGCCTTAGACTCGGCGATTTGAGGTCCAACTCGGCGAGTCGGAGCATGTTGGACACAGAAGTTTAATGACCTACTCGAAGAGTCCGCGTCCGAACTTGACGAGTAGGCGCTGTCTGGACAAAACCCTAGATGAGGGTTTGCAGCCTATTTAAACCACTTGTTCAACCTCCGTTTCATCCCCAATGCTTCCAGAACTCCCCTTAAGCAAACCCTAGCAGTTTTTGAGAAGAACTAAGGCATTTTTGGTGGATCTTGCTAGTTTTGACCATAAGGAGGAAGGGAAAGGATTGAGGAAACAAGTGAAGACCAATGGAACCCGAGTTTCTGCATCTTCCACAGTTCATTGGAGGTATAAAGCTATAACCTTGCTCTTTCATTTGTTAGATCCCTTTTTAGGGAGGTTTAGGGTTTTTATAAGCCATTTTGGTGACCAACCATGATTGCAAGAAAGGTTGGGATTTGACACTTCAGAATCAAGCCATTAAGGGAGTCACACGGCAGTTAGGGGTTTCTTTTGCACCCATCTAGGGTCCCATGCATCTTAAGAGCTAATTTTATGACCTTTTGAGCTCAAAGTCCCATGCATGCATGTAAAGTTTGTAACATTACATGCTATAGCGATTGAAGGAGCTAAGATCTACCTTTTGGTCAAGAGTTGTACGCTGGAAATCAAGAAATGAGACTTGGACATGCCCGACTCAACGAGTCGTTCTTGGGACTCGACGAATCCGAGCCAAATCTCCCCTTTTCTGTTAAGGTTTGAAGAAACCCAATTGAGCTCTAGAAGGGTTTTTAGAGGGTCCAAGGGAGTGACCCAACGTATTGGACTTAGCCTTAGATCTGGAGTTCATTGGACTCGACGAGTAAAAGAACGGACTCTAAGAGTCCAAGGCAATCTCCTTACAGTTGAAGATTAACTCGACGAGTTGTTCATACAACTCGACGAGTCGATGTCAGGACTTGTTATCAGATGAATGTAAACTCGACGAGTTGTTCATACGACTCGGCGAGTCGGATGAACAATCATTTGACGTTCATAAAGAAGGGAGAACTCGTCGAGTCGTTGCTGAACTCGACGAGTAGAGTCGTGGATAAGGACAGGTAAAGAATTAGGGACTTGACGAGTTGGTGGCCCAACTCGACGAGTCAGGTCAACTGGAAGTTGACTTTGACTTTGACTTGGACTTGGTTAGGGGTAAAATAATCATTTTACCCTAAGAGTAGATATTAGATTCTAACTGATTGTTTTGTCGCATGATAGCCGGAGGGTTACCGGAGCAGCAGTTAGTCAGTTGTCGAGCAATGTTTTAGCAGTCAGCCTTACAAGGTGAGTTACCTTCCAGTAGCGGTGGGTCTACGGCCACAATGTCGGCCCACTAGTAGAAGTTGTATGTTAGATGATTGTCTTTGTGATATTCATCTAGATTTGCTGCTACCTGTTATGTTTATGTGCTTTCATAAGATGTGTTTATGTGGTAGTAGCAGTAGGGGGTGAAATAGTCCCCTGTTTTCGGATGAAATAGACCGACGGGTACGTCAAACACCCCAGAATGGTTTGACCTGGGTAAGTCAAACACCCCAGAATTTTCTGACAATACAGTATGTTATGCTATGTGTTTACGTGGTAGTAGTAGGGGTGAAATAGTCCCCGGTAGTCGGGTGAAATAGACCGACGGGTACGTCAAGCACCCTAGAATGGCTGGACCTGGGTACGTCAAACACCCCAGAATGGTTTGACCTGGGTAAGTCAGGCGCCTCAGAATTGCCTGACAGTATATTGTATGGTATGCGGTACTGTGGGGGAACTCACTAAGCTTCGTGCTTACAGTTTTCAGTTTTGTTTCAATTACCTCTTCAGCGAAGGGGAAGGAGCCGGCGCGGTAGCTGCACATCATACACACACCTCAGATTCCGCATTATGAGTTTTCCTTGGGATTGCACTTTTGATATTATCACTATTTTATGATTTGGATTTCAGTCATTATACACAGTTTCATGAAATGTTATGATTTGACAATGTTTTCCTACGAACGTCTTAATTAAAGTAATTTATAAAAATGAAATTTTTGGACGCGAAAAATGGGTTGTTACAAGGTTATATGTTGAAATGAAGATGAATGAAAGAATGATTTTGCATAAAGCAAGCAGTCAAAACCGCTTCCATCCAAAAGTATTGTGGTGTGTATGGGGATAACACCATTTTGTTGTGGTGTGTATGGGGATAACACCATTTCAGTTACCTCGTTCTCGCCGCTTCACACAAGGAATGATTCCTCCTTTCAACAACACCATTTTGTTGTGGTGTGTATGGGGATAAAAAATTATGAGAGATGCCCAATTCAGTCAAAAATGAATCAAGAATTTGATTTTTGAATTCTGTTCCATTATCACTCTTTATCTTTCCATCTTTCCTCTTGAAGCTCAATTCTATGTTCTTGATAAAATCAATGATCACTTAAGCAGTTTCAGACGTCTGTTGAAGTAAGAGAACCCAAGTAAACCTTGAAAAATCATCAACAGTAAATAGTATGTACTCTTCTTATTGACAGAGTCAACATTCGGAGGTCCACACAGGTCAATGTGAAGAAGTTTCAAAGGTTCAATGATTTTTGAATCGATTACGATCGGATGACCCTGACGATGTTGTTTTCCCTGTTCACCAGCTGCACATAACGAATCATTGTCAAATTTCAAAACAAGTAAACCACAAACAAGATCATTAAGAACCAGTTTGTTTATATTTTTGAAGTTTAGATGAGAAAGATGTCTATGCCATAACCAGCTGAGGTCCGAAGATGCTTTCGACTGTAAACATACTGAGGGAATGCCCACAATCGGTTACATGTCAAGAGTGAACATCTCTTCATTTCGTTTTGAATTTAGTAGAATCTCCTTTATTTCCTTGTTTGAGATAATACTTCATTTCTCATTAAAGAGAACGTGATTACCTGTTCCAACAACTAGTTGTGAAACACTAATCAAATTATGTTATAAACCATCTACATTAGCAACTCGATTCATGGTGAATTTCCAACTCATCACTTTCCCATAACCTTTGACTTTACATTTTTGGTTGTTTCCAAACTTGAAAACTCTAGCATTTTCTAACGTTCGAAAATCTCTCAAATTTTCTTTCCTCCCAGTCATGTGACACAAGCATCCACTATCGATGTACCAATTTTCATCATATTGCTCATCACATAGTACCTGCGACCAGTTAGAAAAATTTAGGTCCCCAAAACCTTTTGGGTCCTTGGACATTAGTTTGAAACACATTATGCAATGAAGAAACTAAGACCCAATTACAAACTTTTGATTTGAAGCTGTCAATTAAGTCAATTTCATTGGCTTTAGGCATCGAAATATAATCATGCAATGGGGAAGGTTCAACATTGATTTTCACTTTCTCACTCTTTTTCTAAGATGCATCAATTTTCTTCTTTGGAATTTCATTCCACTTTCGCACCGTTGGTGTATACTCTTAAGATGAAGTACTTACACTCATTGAACCATTCAAGTACTTCTCGTACACAGTGTGTATTTTCTCATGAGAATATTTTCGAGATTGATATTGATTTCCTTTTCTTTCGATCCAATGGTTAATGTTTTTTACATCATTTCGACCTTTTGTAAATGATCCTTTCATATTTTGTATTGAATCATGATATGGAAAGTGTGGGGTGTTAGGTTTAAAATCCTCATCCTTCCTTCCTTTAACCACCAATTTCACAAATTGTCTTTTGGGAAAGGATCTTTGTGGATGATTTTGATCATGATTTTGAACAAACTTCCCTTGTCCATTACTTCGACCAAAACTCCTTTGCTCATGATTTTGAACATTCTTGTGGAAATCATGCGGCCGAGAGTGATTTTGGACATAGTTTCGACTCCTTTGAAAATCATTTTATTTTTGAAATTGTTTATTTTGGAAATTATTTGTATTTTGTGAAAATGTCTTGGCAAATTCAGATGATTTTTGTTTAAAAAACCTTTTGTTTTTGCAAATTCTTTTCAATTTTCAATAAGACTTTATTTTGTGCTTTTGATTTCGAAATTCCTTCATCACAAGCCAATTTTTATACTCTTTCTTTGAAAGTTTGTGTTTTTACCTATTGATGTTTTGAATCAATAGGTGAAGAATCAACACATTTTTATTTGTTTTTATTATTAGCAACATATTTTTCTGTTTTCCCAGCCCAAACATGTTTTGGTTTATCTTTTTGTTGAAAATTTTTGAGTTTTTGTTCAAACCATTTTCGATTGTGTTTAGATTTGAATAAAGTCCTTCTTCCGTCACATCCTCATTGTGTTCTTCTACAAACTTTTTCAAGTTAGGTTTTACTTTATCAACATTTCCTTGGGTAACGAAGACTTGATTTGGAAACATAACATTATCTATATCCTTGAGCCTAGGATAAATCACTGTATTTGATTCAAGATAATGCTTTCCTTTGTCTTTCAATACTTTCGTGTACTGCTTTGATTCTTCGAAGACTTGTTCTACCTTAACTCTTGGAATTGGTTTCTCATTCGGATCGTCATCATCCTCAGTCACATAGTCCTCAACCATAACCGCATCATAAGAATCACAGATTTTGGATGTCAAAGGTTGATCACTTTTTACTTTTGACACAAAATCATTACATTCTTTTCCTTTATCCATAGGATTGACATTAATGACAGACAATCGTGAGCAATTGTTACATCCCATTTTTCACAACCAAAATTTTTCATTTTTATTAAGGTGAAACTTCCCAATTTATAAATCCATTATTAAGAAAAACCGTTTATTCCAAATTACATTTATTAAAATCAGAGTATCATAGAAATGCAAAAATCCTCAATGCTGCCGATGAGTGTGTACAGTCTCGCCTTGGCCTTCCCATAGCTACCGATGATACCTGAAACAATAAACAACTGGGTAAGCATAAGGCTTAGTGAGTTTCCCCCAAAATACCCCATACGACAAACATACAAGCATAAATAATGGCCCACGACCTCCCAGTTGGAATGCCCAGGCCCAATCAGTCCTCGGACTGGAATGCCAACATGCAATGGGTCCAATCAACCATCGGGTTGGAATACCAAGGGTTTGTTTGCCTATTATCTCAACTGAACCGCTCTTCCCAAGCCTTTGTGCCTTCAGCTTACAGCCGACCCGCACGATGTATCTAGGTGTACAACACAAAACGTGACCGCCTCAACCCAAACCAAACACAACATGTCAACATATAAACAATCAGGATCAAGTAGGCATATAATACAAGCAATCAACAATCATACAACTCACTACCTCCTACTAGTCCCCTCACATCATAAAATCCTGCTACCAGCTAATCTCCATAGAATATGTAAGCATAACTAACCAGAGGTGAGATAGACACCCGAACAGATGATCCTACTCTAGAGCCACAACCAAACAAGGAACACGCAAGAAAACCTAGACCAAGAGTTTTCAGGCTATCCTATATGACCACAGATAGTACCTAAGGGCACTCCATAGATGATAACTAGCAAGAACAGATAACATACAGTTCTACAGATTATTACAACAAAGCAACATACTCGATACCAGGATACAGATCTAACAGATCACTACATCATAACAACATACCCGATACTAGAATATAGATGTATTAGATCACTACATCATAGCAGCATACTCGATATCAGAACACAAATCTAACAAGTCACTACAGTATAGCAGCATACCCGATACCAGAATACAGATTTATCAAATCACTACACATAACTATAGCATAGCAGCATACTCTATACCAACACACAGATCTAACAAATCACTACAACATAGTAGCATACTAAATATCAACAATCCAATGAATGCATTACCGTATATAGTCAGAAGTGAGATAGACACCCAAAAGGTGATCCTACTCTAGCACCACAACCAATAAAGGAACATGTAAATAGGCCTAGATCAAGAGTCCACAGTCTATCCTACATGACAATATACAGTCCCTACTACAGCTCTCTACTAACAAATAATCAAAAATAGTGTACTGACATTGGTTCCTTCGACCCACGGTAGAATCAGGCGAAACTCACCTCGATATACATGTAGGTAACCACCATAGTAACAAAGAACTCTATCAGCTTCAACTCACTTCCAATCACCCACATGAAGATACTTCATTCAATACCCGATCACAAACTATAGTCACTTGCAACAGTGACTACCTCACATGAAATGTCGATTAGGGTTCTACATGAAATGACGATTAGGGTTAAGTAGGGACACTTAACCCATTAAAGACTTAATCACCTAAGGGTAGGACTGATTAAGGTTTGACATAGTCACTCTCGGGTATAATAATGATCCAAGCAATATCCCAATACGCGCCCCGATCATTGTCCAAAGTAGGGCTTCCTGATTCTAGGGTTTCTACATAAAATGATAAATAGGGTTAGTGTTCCACACTAAACCCCCTAAGGACTTAATTCATTATGTCCAATGTCACATTAAGTTAATCGTAGGGCATTATTGAATATAATTTAAAGTTCAATTAACAATTTAATGCAGGTCCCGACAAAACTCCAAAACTAGTGTTTTCTTGACATTAGGGGTTTATAAACCATGATTAGGGTTTCCAACCCAACACATGCCACTCTGTCTAAGGTTAGATGCTTAGGAAATTTAATGTTTAATATGTCAGGCACCACCCACTGCCACCTCGGGCAGTGGTGGTCGGCAGCGGTCCGTGGCGGCGAGAGGTGACATCTTTTAATGGTGGGAGTTATAAAATTTTTAAGCCAAAATACTATCCAAAGCATTATGGTTCACACGAAAACATCAATCCAACAAACACATATACATATAGCCACCCAAGGTTGTGGCTAATGGCGGCAGAATGGTGGTAGCCACCATGGTCAGCTGCCATTGTGGGTTTCTCTTTGGTGCATCCGGCCTAACCACCTCCACACCACGACATACACTGAAACACGCACACACACATGCAAAACAGACACCCTCGTGGTGGTAGGCGGTGGTTGGAGAACGAAAGCAAAACAAGATAGTCAGATGGAGCGGTAGCGGTAGTGGCGTGGCAACAGAAAAAATGGATAAGAGAAAGGATTACGAGGCCCCTAACCAAGAACAGCATAAATGAAAGCCATGAGCCTCATTCTTCCGACCTCTCCAATGCAACGGTGCAGCTTGCGGTTCTCGTCTACATCGGCATCCGGAGCAGCGGCAGTGGTGCTTGGCGGTGCAAGGCAGCGACAAGGAGGTGGCAGCGGCTTGAGGTTGGAGGGATAAGAGTGGCGGATGGAGAAGAGATTTAGGTTTAGGGTTTGGGTTTGAATGAGAAGAAAGAAGGGCATGCTGGGTTTTAGCTTGCCTCCAACTCTTCAACTTAATTCCTATTTTTTACACTTTCAGTCCCTCCGTCTCAATTCTTTTTCAAATTATATCCATAATTTACTCTATAGCCCCCTACTTCTAAAAATCCTTACAATTTAAGTCCAAAAGTTACCAAACAATCTCCATCTTCCACAAATCTATTCATAACTAGTCTGAAAGTTACACTTTAACCCCCCCGATTCTAGAGTTTATAATGTTGATAACGATTAGGGTTACACATAAAATGACGTTTAGGGTTAAGTAAGGACACTTAACCCATTAAGGACTTAATCACCTAAGGGTAGGATTGATTAAGGTTTAACTTAGTCATTTTCGGGTATAATAATGATCCAAGCAATAGCCCAATATGCACCTCGATCATTGTCCAAAGTAGGGCTTCCCGATTCTAGGGTTTCCACATAAAATGATAACTAGGGTTAGTGCTCCACACTAAACCCCTTAAGGACTTAATTCATTAAGTCCAATATTGCATTAAGTTAATCGGTGGTGCAAGGCAGCAACAAGGAGGTGCGGCAGCTGGATGTTGGAAGGATAAGAGTGGCGGCTGGAGAAAAGATTTTGGGTTTGGGTTTGGGTTTGGGTTTTAATGAGAGCAAATGAGGGTGTGACGGGTTTTAACTCGCCTCCAACTCTTCAACTTAATTCCGATTTTTAGACTTTCAGTCCCTCCCTCTCAATTCTTTTTCAAATTAAATCTGTAATTTACTCTATAACCCCCTTCTTCCAAAAATCCTTTCAATTTAAATCCAAAAGTTACCAAACATCCCCCATCTTCCACAAATCTAATCATAAGTAGTCCGGAAGTTACACTTTAACCCCCCGATTTCCAGAGTTTATAACATTTAACTCCTTATGCTAATACTCTAATAAATTATTACAGATTTAGGTTTGACATAAAAATATAAAAATACATCTCAGTGTTTTAGGTTTTATTATTTATTTACTTATTTTATTTTATTTATTTTATTTTAAACGAGATGCTACAGCAATCAACACATTCCTTTGCCTCAATTTCACTAATATTGTAAAAATTATCTTCATATCAGCAAAATTTTGTTGAGAACTAAGTGTCGACTTCTCATTCATGTTCAAAATCTTGACTTGTTCATTTTTGGTTAAGGTTTCATTCATAATTTTCACAATATCATCAACATTCACATGTTCATTAATATTTACAATACCATAGGCATATGAATAATTTGGAATTTTATCATAATTTTTTATCTCGCTTTCACAGTCATAGGTGGTTTCGTCTATTTGTTCTCTTTTAAAAGAAAGAAAATGAAGTAGCTTTCGATGTTGTTCACTACAATCTTAGCAGAATGACAAAGTTTAGTTACTTTCGCTTACAACCTTCTAGCAGAATTACAATAGATGTTGTGTTGTTCTACAAGCATAATGTTGTCCATACGAATAGTATCTCTATCAATCAACAGATTGGTGATCCTTAAGTCTAGAGATTCTATTACACCCTTCTTTTCTTCTAATTTACTTTTAGCTTCATAGTAAAGGGACTTGGAATTTTCTGCTTCACTACTCATGGAGATTAACATGTCATTAGGATAAGCACACATATTATTAAACTCAGACAAAACATCATTATAAGAAGATGAAGGAATTTTAAATGAGTTAAGATCACATACCTTAGCAGTCATCGATGATTTAGTAGAGTCAGTGAACACAAAACACCAACTAGTAATCTCATCTTCATCACCTGAAACTTCTTTCTCTTCTTCATCCGCTTCCAATTTCACATACATGGCCCCATGAGTCAGATGGCGCATTTGATCATCATCTGAACTAGAAGACCATATTTGATATGTTCCCTCTTCTTCATCATCTTGTAACATCCTATTTTTAGATTGGATCAATTTAGGGCTCCAAGGATTCAAAGGAATGGTTTCTGGGTAGAACCA
Organism: Lactuca sativa; assembly: GCF_002870075.4. Lineage (NCBI taxonomy): Eukaryota > Viridiplantae > Streptophyta > Magnoliopsida > Asterales > Asteraceae > Lactuca > Lactuca sativa. Next base: position 178,501,285 of record NC_056626.2, on the reverse strand, counting down.
AGGCTCACGACGTGAACCATATAAGGGTCATGATGTGAGGATTAATTAAATGAATATGCAGAAACATGTTGAGCACACAACCTGAGAAATGAGTTGTCACACCCCAAAACCAAGAACGGCGGAAACGTTCTGGGGCGGAGGACGTCATGTAAGGTAATCACAACACAGTAAATGTAAATAGGCAAACAACATCATCCATTGCATTAAATATATAAATTTAATACATGTGTGTTCTGTAAAATTTTAGACACCAAAAATATAACGTAAATCAAAATAACAAAATGATGAGTCTTGAGTACGCTCCATCATCTCAAAAGCTGGCATCGGTACCTGTCTACTGATGACCTGAGAATACAAGTTATTTTGAAAGAGTTTATCAGCATTAAGCTGGTGAGTTCATAAGTATTTTAGTGTCAATGTTCATTGTCAAAAACGTTTGAACTTGTCCCAATGTATAAGTTTGTAAAAATGTAAATAAATGTTTAAAAGTATTTGCAAAAGTTTGAATCTCTCAGAAAATCCTATATTTTCTATAATAGTAACCTTCTACCAAGGCTTAACTGTTTTGTAAACTCGTCTGTTGTAAAAGTGTGTGATTACCCAAGTATAACTATCATTTGATAAAATATAGTTTGTACATTAATGCTTAAGTGAGATTATCACCAAAATATGTAATGGGTAAATCATTGTAGTACTGTAGTTTTGTATAATAAGAACTACTGTTCTACTGATTACTACTACCTTAAACCGGATTTATATTAAGGTATGATGTGATAATTGCACCATACTATCGACTGATAACAACGACATAAAGAACGGTCGTAATAACGGAATGACGTTTGGCACCCGCAGACCTGCAGGTCCGGCTGTAGCTAGCAGCAAGGTGTAGGATAGTCAATCCAGTATAGATCTATACGCAAACTCAACGCTCTCCCTCCAAGAGAATTCTGGCTACAACTCGGGCCATGACATTTAAGGCATGCTCCGATACAGTGGATCACATTTGTTATCGTATTCTTGCATGTGTGATGAAATGTTTCTTGTTCTAGTATAGTTGTATATGTTCTCGTAGTATAGTTGTATATATTCTCTTCCTAGTATAGACTCATGAATGAACTGACTCATTGATCTAGCAGTTGTAATAGTTTGATTCTGTGTTACCCTGATGGTAACTTGTTAACAGTGCGTTTAGTACATATGATTATGGAAGTACTTTCATGTCTATATATGTATATTTGATATATAATTAATATGGAAACGACCTTCGGATGGTCACCCAAAATCCTATCAGACCACATCCAAATCGAGGAAAAGGAAACAAGGTGGATAGCCTTCCTAAGTCCTTTAAACATTATTTACATGTCTATACATATATGGGCATGCAATTTGTAATATAAAAGCATAAATAAGTATTTATAAGGCATTTGAAACATAAGTATTATTTTTAAAGAAAGATTGACTTGATGTCAATCTATAAAACCATTTGAAGGTGTAGATTTGATTAAAACAGTTTAAGTATAAGGAACATTTGCTTAAATCACAGTTGCAGTGTAAATTCGAAAAGTAAATGGGTTTGGAAAACATTTAGAAGTGAAACAGTTTGATAGATAGTTTGAATAGTGATAAAACCACTGATTTCCCTAGTTATTAATCACATGTGATTAGTACAATCACAGGTGATCGAAACAATAACTATAAGTATTTAACTTGCATTCCCCCCCCCCCTTTTGAAAGCATATAAAAGCATTTAGAATATTTAACAGGTTGATTAAGGAGTATGAAACTCACTTGATTGATTGAGGAAAGCGAGATGGAAAACCGGGCAGAGTTTCGTCTCGGAAAACGGATTTTTCTCGGGATTCTCGGGAATCTCGGGAGTAAAATCGACCCTCGGGACTTGAGCAAAAAGACCAGAGCTTCGGGTTATAACGGGCACGGAAAACGAGACAAAGTTGTGAGAGAGAGGAGAGAAATGAGCAACATTTTCGGAAAGCCTCGCATCCTATTTATAGGAAGGCTGAACCGCCTCCGAACGCGGGGCGTACGCTCGTACGCAGCGCGTACGCGTACGTCATGCATGACCGAAGCCTCGACTGCCTCGGTTCGGATGGGACGGGTCGGATGGGACGGCGGGTCGGACGGGACAGCGGGTCGGACGGGTCGGAGCTTCGGACGGGTCGGACAGTTTAGAATTCTTCGAATAGTGCGACATGGACGATCCGAGACCCTCGATCTCAGTACGCGGGGCGTACGAAGGTACGCAGGGCGTACTTCGGTCCAATCCGATGACTCCCCTTCGGATATTACCGGGAATTTATAATTAAATTTATATTTATTATAAATAAACTTCAAAAATTCATATCTCCCTCATACGAACTCCGTTTTTGACGTTCTTTATATCCACGCGAAGGTGAGACCATGATCTACGACTTTCATTTAGATTCCGTTGGCAATTTCCGAAATTATTTTTATTATTTATTTATTAAAATGACGTGATTAAGGAATTTCTTCAAAATTTCATAACTTCCTCATCCGAAGTCAGATTTGGACGTTCTTTTTATGTACGCAAACCTTGATATGATTCCTACTACTTTATTTAATCCGAACAAGATTTTAGGAAGGTTACATTTTGACCTAAATTTGATCGGTTTTACATTACATTGACTCGAAATATCGAGTTGTCACATCATCCCCCCGTTAGAAGGAATTTCGTCCCGAAATTAGAATTTTAAGCAAGTTAGAAATTACAAATAACTAAGCAAAAAGGTGAGGGTATTTCAGTTTCATCTGATCCTCACGTTCCCAAGTGAATTCCGGTCCTCGCTTGGCATTCCAGCGAACCTTCACGATAGGGATACGACTTTGCTTTGTCTGCTTGACCTCACGGTCCATGATCTCTACAGGTTCTTCCACGAAGTTGAGGCTCTCGTTGATTTCGATCTCGTCGAGTGGGATTACAAGAGTCTCGTCGGATAGACACTTTTTCAAGTTAGATACGTGGAATGTAGAATGTACGGTACGAAGTGTGTCTGGTAGTTCGAGTTTGTAAGCTACGGGGCCGACTCTTGCAAGAATCTCGAAAGGCCCTATGTACCTCGGATTAAGCTTTCCACGCTTGCCGAAGCGTATCAAGCCCTTCCAGGGTGAGACTTTGAGGAGGACTCGGTCTCCCACCTGAAATTCCAAAGGTTTCCGTCGTTTATCAGCGTAGCTCTTCTGTCGGTCTCTAGAGGCTTTCAATCGTTCACGGATCTGAACGATTTTCTCTGTTGTTTCCCGAATGATCTCCGGACCGGTGAGAGTACTGTCGGAAGTTTGCCCCCTGGCTAATTGGGTATCACCCACCTCAGCCCAGCACAGAGGGGATCTGCACTTACGGCCGTAGAGAGCTTCAAATGGAGCAACCTTGATGCTCGTGTGATAACTGTTATTATAGGAAAACTCGACAAGGGGTAAATGAGTATCCCATGCCTTCCCAAAGTCAATCACGCAGGCTCGCAACATATCTTCTAGAGTTTGGATGGTCCTCTCACTCTGTCCGTCGGTCTGAGGATGGTAGGCTGTGCTCATGTCTAGCCTTGTTCCTAGGGAATGTTGTAGTGATTGCCAAAATCTTGAGGTGAACCTACTATCTCTATCGGAGATAATGGACATAGGTACACCATGTAGCCGTACGATTTCCTAATGTATGTTCTCGTAAGTTTCTCCATCTTGTCGGTTTCTTTGATAGGCAGGAAGTGTGCAGACTTGGTCAATCTATCAACGATGACCCATATGATGTCAAGTCCACCCGTTGTCTTGGGCAACTTGGTTATGAAATCCATAGTGATCCGCTCCCACTTCCATTCCGGGATCTCTGGTTGCTGCAATAAACCAGAGGGCTTCTGGTACTCGACCTTAACCTTTGCGCAAGTAAGGCATTTACTTACGAAGGTAGCAATCTTTGCTTTCATATTAGGCCACCAGTATAGCTTCTTAAGATCCAGATACATCTTATCTGAACCTGGGTGGACGGAATACCGAGTGTTGTGCGCCTCGGTCATGACCAAGGCTCGGAAACCACCATGTTTCGGTGTCCAGATCCGGTTCATGAAATATAAAGCTCCGTCACCCTTGGCTTCTAAATTCTTGTCCATTCCTCTAAGGGATTCACTTGACACATTTTCAGATTTCATGGCCTCAAGTTGAGCCGCCTGAATTTGCTTAGTCAGGTGTGAATGGACGGTTATCGATAATGACTTGACTTTGCGACCAGAATATTCCTTCCGACTTAGGGCTTCTGCTACTACGTTGGCTTTACCCGGATGATAACGAATATCGCATTCGTAATCACTGAGTAGCTCGACCCATCGTCGTTGTCTCATGTTGAGCTCCTTCTGATCGAAAATGTGTTGTAAACTCTTGTGGTCGGTAAAGATAGTGCTCTTCGTTCCATACAAGTAATGTCTCCAGATCTTCAGAGCAAACACTACTGCTCCTAGCTCAAGATCGTGGGTCGTGTAGTTAACCTCGTGTGTCTTCAATTGTCTTGAGGCGTAGGCGATGACCTTTCCTCGCTGCATCAGAACACATCCGAGTCCTTGGTTTGATGCATCGCAATAAACTACGAAGTCTTCTATTCCTTCGGGAAGGGATAGTATTGGTGCGGTGCACAAGGCTCGTTTGAGCGTTTGGAACGCTCTTTCTTGTTTCTCTTCCCAGTCAAAGGCCACACCTTTCTGGGTTAGGGTTGTAAGAGGCTTCGCTATTCGTGAGAAGTTCTGAATGAACCTGCGGTAGTAGCCAGCGAGACCTAGAAATTGACGAATTTCTGTAGGAGTCTTCGGTGCTGACCAGTTCTCAATGGCCTTAATTTTGGATGGGTCCACGTGGATTCCCTCTTCGCTTACCACGTGTCCTAAGAATTCGACTCTTCGGATCCAAAATTCACATTTCGAGAACTTCGCATAAAGTTTCTCTTTTCGTAATGTCCCTAGAACTTGTCGTAGGTGATCGCCATGTTCTTTCTTACTTCGGGAGTAGATTAGGATGTCGTCAATGAAAACGATGACGAACTGATCCAAGTAGGGTCGGCATACTCTATTCATCAGATCCATAAAGACTGCGGGCGCATTGGTCAATCCGAATGGCATCACCACGAACTCGTAATGTCCGTAACGAGTTCGGAAGGCGGTCTTCGGCACATCCTCCTCTAGCACTCGTAACTGGTGATATCCGGATCTCAGATTAATCTTAGAAAAATAGTTCGCCCCTTGTAGTTGGTCGAATAGATCATCTATGCGTGGTAGAGGATAACGATTCTTGACCGTCAGTTTGTTGAGTTCTCTGTAGTCAATACACATACGGAAAGATCCGTCCTTCTTCTTAACGAACAAGACCGGTGCTCCCCAAGGTGAGAAACTCGGTCTTATAAAGCCCTTGCTGAGCAGTTCGTTAAGTTGACCAGAGAGTTCTTGCATCTCGGCTGGTGCTAAATGGTAGGGCGACTTGGCTACTGGGGTAGCTCCTGGGACTAAGTCGATTTTGAACTCGACTTGTCGTTGCGGAGGTAATCCGGGTAGTTCTTCTGGGAAAATGTCGGGGAAGTCGCTCACTACTGGGAGGTTCTTTAGTTCTTTCGTTTCTAGGTTCGTGTCGACGACGTGAGCAAGGAATGCGTGGTATTCCTTACGCAGGTATTTCTGTGCTTGAATACTTGATATGATGCGAAGACTTGCACCGGGTTTGTCGCCATAGACTATAAGAGTTTCGTTAGACGGAAGGTTTAGACGGACTGCTTTCTCGAAGCACATGATGTCGGCACGATGAAGGCTTAACCAGTCCATGCCAATGATGACGTCGAAACTTTTTATTGAGACTGGCATGAGGTCGACTGGAAATGAATGGTTGTCTAGGGTTAGGGTACAACCTAAGTATATGCTACTCGTATTTTCAGTTTTTCCATTAGCCATTTCTACTGTAAATAGTTCTTTGAGTGCGTGCGGTGGTTGATTAAGCATGCGAACAAATTTATGGTTTACGAAGCTTCGCTCCGCTCCACTATCGAATAGAATGCATGCATAGGAGTTATCGAGGAGGAACGTACCGGTTACTACTGTAGGGTCAGCAACTGCTTCCCTGTGGCCTATAGCCAGTACCCTCCCTGCTCCTCCAGCATTCCTCGCTTTGGGGCAGTCCCTCTTAAAGTGGCCTGCTTCGCCACATCCATAGCAGGTTGGGCTTGCGCCAGGGCCAGGGACTTGGTTGATAGGTTGTGCCGGGAACTTACAGAATCGGACGGTGTGTCCTTTCCTGTTGCAGTTAGAGCACTGCAATTCACGGCAAGGGCCGTTGTGGTGGTAGCTGCATTTGGTGCACTTGGGCGAACTTCCAGCATACCGACTCACCGGGGCAGTAGTAGCAGCAGTAGAGGTTACTGCGGCATGAATTGCCACCAATTGCTGCTTTTTGGCAGCCTGATGCTTCTTCCTTTCATCCCAGAATTTCCGCTTAGTATCGGCGGGTTTGGAGGGTTCCGGGATGGCTAAGGTGGTTGTGGTTGCAGGGGTTTTGACTCCATGGTCAATGAGTCGTTGCACCAATCGTTTGGCACTGTCGAAGGTAGCGGGGTTTGACGCTAGCACATTCCCCTGATACGGAGGCACTAGTCCCCATATGTACCTCTCGATCTTCTTCCCCTCGGTGGGAACCATATTGGGGTAGAGGGCCACCAGCTCGCTGAATCGGGCAGTATAAGCGACCACACTGGTGCCCTTCATCGACAGGTTCCAGAGTTCCTGCTCCAGTTTCTGGATCTCGCCCCTCGGGCAGTATTCCTCAGTCATGAGGTCTTTCATTGTTTCCCAGCCCATGTCGTTGGCTACGACGAGAGTTAGGGCTTTGACGTGGCCGTTCCACCATGTTAGGGCTTTACCCTCAAAGGTGCAGGCGGCATATTTCACCTTGCGCGCAGCAGGGCATGAACAGATTTCGAAGACTGATTCAGTCTTCTCGAACCACTGCGAGAGAGCAATGACTCCGCCGGTGCCATAGAAAGGCTTCGGCTTGCAGTTTGTAAAATCCTTGTAAGAGCACTCCCTTGAGCGCACAGGGATTTCGATCGGAATAGATTCCACAGGGGTTCCACCTCTGCTGGCATCAGAAGAGTGATACTGAGCCATGGCAGTTGCCACTGCTGCAGCTACAACAGCATTCAGGGCTACAGTATCGATGACCGGAGGCGGAGGAGGTGGTGGAGGTGCAGGATTATTCCTATTCCTGGGAGACTTGCGAGGAGGCATCCTTCAGCTAAAAGTTTATAAAGATACGAAAGATGGTAAGAATCAATTTGTAAGCAACGTGAGAGTGACACACGGACTAACTAACCATAGTCCAACAGTTGAAAGAGTGTTTGAAACCTTAATAAGAAATATTTGAAGGAAAGCATAAGTGTATAGACTTTTCCCAGATAGTTAGATCTCAAAAATACTGGTATTACCGATGTAATAAGTTCAGTGAAAATCGACCTAACAGTAGGTCATACATCATACCATATAGAAAAGTTTGACAGTTCTTAGATTTCAAATTTGAGTACGGAAGTTAGAAACATTTTACACACAAGCGCTACTTGGAGCACAGATGTTAAAGGCTATTCTTTAATTAAAAGACGGAGCTGTACTAGACATCAACCAACGGCGATGGGAAAATCCCGGGCGAGTACTGCGGTTGGATACTTGACGAAACACTTCTTGAATGGGTCGATCCTGAGTCCTCTGACAAGCCCGAAGTTCCAATATTTCAGCTCGTGAGGCAGCCAACTGCTACAGCAGGGTTTTATTTGTCCTCCGGGTCCCTTCCATGTCTTCTTCAAGGCGGCGGATGCTGACTGTGTTGACACCTGAGTCGGCATCAATCTCTATGACCCGGTCGACGGCTGCTCCACCTTGCTCGACAATACGAGCTATTCTGCGGATAATGACAGGCAGAGCTCGGTCAGTAGAGCCACCATCGCTGACGTTGTAAAAGGTTCGGTCCCCAAAGTATGGTAAGGGTTGACCCTGATCATCACTCCAGTGGTTCAGGTTGTTTGCCCACATGGGTGTAGGACCTGGAAACGCTGGTCGAGGGTTGTTGTTCGGGGCTTGACCTACAATCGGTAGGTTGTTGACTTCAGGCTCGGAGTCGGATCCATCTGAGAAGCCTTCTGCGAGGTGATCATTCAAAGGGATTGGATGATAAACTTCGGGCTCTCCATCGATCCACCCGGCATTGCCTTCATTGGGAAAGTACGGGTCGCTATGATGGATATCTAGCCATCAAGATCTATGCGAGAATAGAGGTATAAGAATATAGTATACGTGTAACTAGTAGCGCAAAATACTCCTATAGTATTTTAAGTTTAAGTTCTATTGATCTTCTGGTGGTATTGTTGGTAAGTTTTTAGACTTGCTAACCTATCACAACCATTCTAAGGCATGTGCTAATCACTCCTAGGATCAGCATAGTTGATCAGGCTATGCCATTCCCAGGACTGACCATACATCCCCGAGCTCACTTGTGATATTTAACAATCGTAATACTTTTGTTCTTGTCATTGTGACACTTATTTTAGTATGAATGCAGACTAGTATACTTAGTTAAATATTTTATTATTTTAAGTATAGACTCTTGGTCAGAGTTTAATCCCCAATGGGTTTATAGTTTAGTATATCTTTTATGGGTTGATATACTCAATTCACTATAAACAATGCTCTGATACCAATCTGTCACACCCCAAAACCAAGAACGGCGGAAACGTTCTGGGGCGGAGGACGTCATGTAAGGTAATCACAACACAGTAAATGTAAATAGGCAAACAACATCATCCATTGCATTAAATATATAAATTTAATACATGTGTGTTCTGTAAAATTTTAGACACCAAAAATATAACGTAAATCAAAATAACAAAATGATGAGTCTTGAGTACGCTCCATCATCTCAAAAGCTGGCATCGGTACCTGTCTACTGATGACCTGAGAATACAAGTTATTTTGAAAGAGTTTATCAGCATTAAGCTGGTGAGTTCATAAGTATTTTAGTGTCAATGTTCATTGTCAAAAACGTTTGAACTTGTCCCAATGTATAAGTTTGTAAAAATGTAAATAAATGTTTAAAAGTATTTGCAAAAGTTTGAATCTCTCAGAAAATCCTATATTTTCTATAATAGTAACCTTCTACCAAGGCTTAACTGTTTTGTAAACTCGTCTGTTGTAAAAGTGTGTGATTACCCAAGTATAACTATCATTTGATAAAATATAGTTTGTACATTAATGCTTAAGTGAGATTATCACCAAAATATGTAATGGGTAAATCATTGTAGTACTGTAGTTTTGTATAATAAGAACTACTGTTGTACTGATTACTACTACCTTAAACCGGATTTATATTAAGGTATGATGTGATAATTGCACCATACTATCGACTGATAACAACGACATAAAGAACGGTCGTAATAACGGAATGACGTTTGGCACCCGCAGACCTGCAGGTCCGGCTGTAGCTAGCAGCAAGGTGTAGGATAGTCAATCCAGTATAGATCTATACGCAAACTCAACGCTCTCCCTCCAAGAGAATTCTGGCTACAACTCGGGCCATGACATTTAAGGCATGCTCCGATACAGTGGATCACATTTGTTATCGTATTCTTGCATGTATGATGAAATGTTTCTTGTTCTAGTATAGTTGTATATGTTCTCGTAGTATAGTTGTATATATTCTCTTCCTAGTATAGACTCATGAATGAACTGACTCATTGATCTAGCAGTTGTAATAGTTTGATTCTGTGTTACCCCGATGGTAACTTGTTAACAGTGCGTTTAGTACATATGATTATGGAAGTACTTTCATGTCTATATATGTATATTTGATATATAATTAATATGGAAACGACCTTCGGATGGTCACCCAAAATCCTATCAGACCACATCCAAATCGAGGAAAAGGAAACAAGGTGGATAGCCTTCCTAAGTCCTTTAAACATTATTTACACGTCTATACATATATGGGCATGCAATTTGTAATATAAAAGCATAAATAAGTATTTATAAGGCATTTGAAACATAAGTATTATTTTTAAAGAAAGATTGACTTGATGTCAATCTATAAAACCATTTGAAGGTGTAGATTTGATTAAAACAGTTTAAGTATAAGGAACATTTGCTTAAATCACAGTTGCAGTGTAAATTCGAAAAGTAAATGGGTTTGGAAAACATTTAGAAGTGAAACAGTTTGATAGATAGTTTGAATAGTGATAAAACCACTGATTTCCCTAGTTATTAATCACATGTGATTAGTACAATCACAGGTGATTGAAACAATAACTATAAGTATTTAACTTGCATTCCCCCCCTTTTGAAAGCATATAAAAGCATTTAGAATATTTAACAGGTTGATTAAGGGGTATGAAACTCACTTGATTGATTGAGGAAAGCGAGATGGAAAACCGGGCAGAGTTTCGTCTCGGAAAACGGATTTTTCTCGGGATTCTCGGGAATCTCGGGAGTAAAATCGACCCTCGGGACTTGAGCAAAAAGACCAGAGCTTCGGGTTATAACGGGCACGGAAAACGAGACAAAGTTGTGAGAGAGAGGAGAGAAATGAGCAACATTTTCGGAAAGCCTCGCATCCTATTTATAGGAAGGCTGAACCGCCTCCGAACGCGGGGCGTACGCTCGTACGCAGCGCGTACGCGTACGTCATGCATGACCGAAGCCTCGACTGCCTCGGTTCGGATGGGACGGGTTGCTGGGTACGCGGGTCGGATGGGACGGCGGGTCGGACGGGACAGCGGGTCGGACGGGTCGGAGCTTCGGATGGGTCGGACAGTTTAGAATTCTTCGGATAGTGCGACGTGGACGATCCGAGACCCTCGATCTCAGTACGCGGGGCGTACGAAGGTACGCAGGGCGTACTTCGGTCCAATCCGATGACTCCCCTTCGGATATTACCGGGAATTTATAATTAAATTTATATTTATTATAAATAAACTTCAAAAATTCATATCTCCCTCATACGAACTCCGTTTTTGACGTTCTTTATATCCACGCGAAGGTGAGACCATGATCTACGACTTTCGTTTAGATTCCGTTGGCAATTTCCGAAATTATTTTTATTATTTATTTATTAAAATGACGTGATTAAGGAATTTCTTCAAAATTTCATAACTTCCTCATCCGAAGTCAGATTTGGACGTTCTTTTTATGTACGCAAACCTTGATATGATTCCTACTACTTTATTTAATCCGAACAAGATTTTAGGAAGGTTACATTTTGACCTAAATTTGATCGGTTTTACATTACATTGACTCGAAATATCGAGTTGTCACATGAGTGCTCATGACGTGAGATATGATGCAGCCCAAACCCACGATATTTTATGGTTTCCTTCATATTTATACCCCATAAAATTCATTATAGGGTTCCAAAACAGTCTCCTTTGTCCCTAAGCATAGTAAAACCCTAACCCTAGCGTATTAATGTGATTCTTGAACTTTTAGTGGAGTTTTGGAGGCTTGAAGAGGAAGAGATCATAATGGAAGCATATTTTCAGCTTGGAAGTTTCATTTATAACTTCTAGCTACACTTTTAGACCAATATAAGAAATCAAGATCCAAGCTTTATTTTTCTTTGTTAATAGATCTAAGGTTTTATGCATGTTTAGACATGGTTTAAGAGTTAGAGTAGGTTGGCAACTTTATGGGTCCTTAGGGTCTCTTGGTGCTTGTATGTTATGGATCTATGTTTTGGAGGATGTTTGAATTCATATTTGATAAATTACCTCATTTATCTTCATGAATGACCTAGTGTGAGATCAAGTCTTGTATTGGACATACAAGGCCTTAAAGCAATGATTTTTATGATCCTAGGAGTGTTAGGAAGCCAATGGAAAAGATGGATTGATGGATTAACGGATTAAGTGTGTTTTGGATCAAAAAGACATACATACAAATCTCAGGATGTGATCCATAAATGTCACGTTGTGAGGATTATAAGGCCCGACTATTTAGTCTAATAGTGGCTCCCGACGTGAGCCATAGATGTCACGTCGTGAGGGCCTATCTGTTGACTTTCATTAACCGTTAACTTTTGACCAAGTTTAACTCTGAGCCAAACTTGAGGATTTTGGGCCATTGATTGAGATTCTATCTGGTTCTGGTGTGAGAGGATTTATAGGAGCAAGTAGTACTAGAAAAGGGATTGTATCACAGTGTTCAAAGTTGTTCGATTCAGGTAAGTTTCGCCTCATTATATTATGGGTCGAAGGCACCAATGTCAGCCTACTAGTTTGGGGTATCTATTAGTAGAGGGATTCCTTATGGACTATATAAAGTTACATAGGATAGACTAAGGACACTTGATCTAGGCTCTTTTACCTTTTCCTTGTTTGGTTGTGGTTTTAGAGTAGGATCATCTATCCGAGTGTCTATCTCACCTCTAGGTATATACGGTTATGTATTCCTTGAATTGTTGGTATGTAGTATGTTTCCATGCTGTAGTGAATTGTTTAGATTTGTATCTTGGTTTATAGGATGTTGTTATGCAATGGTAATCTGTAGATTTGTCTGCTTGCCTGCTGACTGGTTATATTATTATCTGTTGTTGGTTATATGTTATTTGTTATGTATATGTCGACATGGTATGGTGGGTTGAGACTATATTGCTTTGTTATGTCAGTCAAAATAATGGGGCATTCCAACCGAAAGGTTGTGGGGCAGGGGTAATCCAACTAGGAGGTTATGGACCAGTTATCTATTGGGCAAGCCAACTGAAAGTTTGTGGGCCAAGGGTAATCCAATCGGTAGGTTGTGGACCTGAGGTTATTCCAACCCGATGGCTTATTGGACTCATTTCATATTAGCATTCCAGTCCGAGGAGTGATTGGGCCTGGGCATTCTAATCCGATGATTGTGGGTTGTATGTATGCTTGTATGATTTATTGTATGGGGTATTTTGGTGGAAACTCACTAAGCTTTGTGCTTACCTAGTTGTTTATTGTTTCAGGTATCACCGGTCATCATTGGAAGGCGAAGGCATCACTTTACACATTCATCAACAACGATGAAGATTCCACCCATATGTGTTGATTGGGTTAAAATACACCTCAAGTTGAGCCCTAGGGTTGGGCCCATATATGTATATTGGGTTGGATTATACCCTAGGGTTAAGCCTAGTTTTATGGTTGGTATGTGGTACTTTGGGGAACTCACTAAGCTTGTGCTTACAGTTTATGTTTATGGTTTCAGATACTTCCGATTCGAAAGGGAAGGGCCCGACGTGATGGCACAACATCCTCCACTCATGATTTCCGCATTTTGAATAATTGTACTCTGATATTTTGGATATTATATTTGGTGATGGTTTTTGAAACAATTAATAAATGAAATTGATAGTCTCTCAATGGAAATTTTCATCACTGTTTCTGGGCTGCTACAATATAAATCATATATGGTGATGTTTGGTGGGTCGGTGGTAGCTGGTGGTGGCAGTGGGGGTGACATGTGGGTTGGTAGGTAGTGGCAGAGGTGGCCGTGGCAAGTGGTGGTGTAGATGGGTGGGTGGGTGGTGGTGGTGGTGGAAGTGTATGGTGGTTTTAGAGGGTGATCGGTGGGGTGGTGGTGATGGGTAGTGATGGTGGGTGGTTGGTAGTAGTGGCGGGTGGGTGGTAGTGGTGGGTGGTGGTGGTGGTGGTGAGTAACAACCCCATATGGAACATATCACAATATTGTTCGCTTTGGGCCACTCGGCACAAGGACTTCCCCTGGAGTCACCCATCTCGGTACTACTCTTGCCCGCTAACGCTTGACTGCAGAGTTCTTATGAGATCTGATGCCCTCACGGCTTTAAAACGCATTGTGACAAGGAAGGTATATACACCGCGTAAAACGAGATGTTTCGTTCTCCTTCCAAGCTGATGTGGAATCAGGTGCAACCCACCTTTTGTAACAACCCCATCTGACACGTACCACAATATGTCCGCTTTGGTCCACTTGGCACGAGGACTTCCTAAGAGGTCACCCATCCCGATACTACTCTCGCCCGAGCACGCTTAACTGCAGAATTCTTATGGGATCTACTACCCTGATGGCTTTAAAATGCGTTGTGACAAGAAAGGTATCCACATCACTTATAAGGAGATGTTTCATTCTCCTTCTAAGCCTATGTGGGATCGGGTGCAACCTACCTTCACCACCCATTATAGAGTTCAGTGTTCCCGTCGAACACATTGACCCGTGCCCTGACTCTGATACCATTTGTAACAACCTCCACTGGCACGTATCACAATACCATGATACATGCTAAAGCGAGATGTTACTAATGGTATCAGAGATGGGGCACAGGTCGATGTGTTCGACAGGGAAGTCGAACCCCTATAATGGGGGTGAAGGTGGGGTACACCTGATCCTACATCGGTTGGCAAGGAGAACGAAACATTCCTCATAAGGGGTGTAGATACCTTCCTTAACACAACACATTTTAAAGCTGTGAGGGCAGCAGATCCTGTAAGAACTCTACAGCTAAGCGTACCCGGACGAGAGCAATTCAGGGATGGGTGACCTCCTAGGAAGTTTTCATTTCGGGGGCTCAAAGTAGACAATTTTGTGATACGTGCCAGAGGAGGTTGTTACGGTGTGTTGCACCCGATCCTACATTGACTGGGAAGGAAAACTAAGCATTCCTTATAAGGGGTGTGGATACCTTCCCTATCACAATGCATTTTAAAGTCGTGAGGGCAGTAGATCCCATAAGAACTCTATAGTTAAACGTGCTCGGGCGTGAGTAGTATCGGGATGGGTGACACCCTTGGAAGTCCTCGTGCAAAGTGGCCCAAAGCGGACAATATTGTGCTACGTGTCAGATAGGGTTGTTATATATATATATATATATATATATATATATATATATATATATATATATATATATATATATATATATATATAAGGGTAGCCTCAACATAGAACGCAATTAATTCATAGAGCTAACCACTTTCTAGAGCATTTGATAAATTTAACACCATAAGGGTATGATGGTAAAATAATGAGTTTATTTAAAAAAAAGAAATTATAGCTTATCAATGATGTCTTAAATTGTAGCATTTATTTGAAATAAATCCCAACAAAATAGGAATAAACAATTTAAGCATCAATCAATAAAATATAAAAATAAAAATAAAAAGTAATTGCATGAATCAACCAAACATCAAAATTTTCCAATTAGAATTAATGTTTATAGGTGAACAATGAAAATTAGTGTTCATAGATGAACACTATATGAATATTCATAAATTTTTATAAACTGAACATGCATATGTTCATAATTGAATATGTATGAATTTAGATAGATGAATAGTAATAATTAATATTCATAAATACTCATAACTTGTAAAATGTGTTCATAGATTAACATTTTCTTCAAAAATCCACGAATTTGCCAAATTCATATATATATATATATATATATATATATATATATATATATATATATATATATATATATATATATATATATATATATATATATATATATATATATAGGGGTGAGATTGGTTGACAACTCATAGTTTCCCGAGAACCTGAGAACTAAAGTGGAGAGGTGGATCAAAAGTAATTCATTAAGGATATGATCGTCATTTTACCAATCTCATTTAATGTTTAATATGTTTGTGTTATTTAATATATTAATAAATATGTCTAAAAATTTACATCATAAATCAAATTTTCAGATTTTTTTAAATATAGTATTTTTCATTTTTTTTAAAAGAAAATACAGATTTTTTAATTTTTTTATAGACAACATGAATTTTTGAAAAAAAAAATATTATTTTTTTTAAAAAAACTGCAATTTTTTCAAACAACTGTAATTTATAAAAAAAACTGCATTTTTTTTTTCAAAAAAACTGCAATTTTTTTTTAAAAAAAAAACTGCATTTTTTTCAAAAAATATGCAATTTTTTTAAAGAAACCTGCATTTTTTTTAATAAAAACTACATTTTTAAATAAAAAAACTGAAATTTTTTCAAAAAAAATGCAAGTTTTTTTAAAGAAGGTTACATTTTTTCAAAAAAAAATTGCATTTAAAAAAAGAAACTGCAATTTTTTCAAAAAAAAAAAAAAACTGCATTTTCTTTAAAAGTAAATTTTTAGGTGCATATATACATATTTTTTTCAAATACACAAAAAATTCTCATTTTTATTAATTAATTTATAAACATAATAGTATACATATTTTATTCGATACAAAATAAAATATAAAAAATAAAAAATGCTACAAATTTCATATCCTTTTTAATGTCTTCTTGTCAATATTTCCTTATTTTCTTCAATATATCTTTTTTCACCTCTTCAACATTCACCACAATGTCTTCCAAATCTACAAGAAAATTAAAAAAAAATGATTGATGCAAAACACTCACAAAAATACATATGTGATTTTAATGTGATTAACATATGAATCACATGCGATTCACATCTGAATCACATACGATTCCCATATGAATCACATTTACATATGACATCATATGTAAATGTGATTCACATGTGAATCGCATGTGATTCACATATGAATCACATGTAAATCATATATGAATCACATGTGAATCATATATGATTCACATGTGAATCACATATGATTTACATGTGAATCACATGTGAATCAAATGTGAATTACATGTGAATCAAATGTGATTTACATGTGAATCAAATGTGATTAATATGTGAATTACATGTGATTTTCATGTGATTAACATATGAATGTGTGCATATATATGTAATTCATATGTAATTCACTTGTGATTTATATGTGAATAACATATCATTCATATATGATTTGCATGTGATTAATATGTGAATCACATGAGATTTACATATGAATCACATATGATCTACATGTGAATCACATGTGATCTACATGTGAATCACATGTAATTCACATGTAAATATATGAATCACATCCAAATTAATACAATGGATATTATATACGATAAAATAATTAAATTTTGATAATAATGTAACGAGTTGTTGTTGGATAACTAATTATTGAGATATATGTAAAATTTCCTAACTACCCCTATCTTTTAGCAAATGATTACTCATTTTTAAAATGCACATCCAAAAACTATCTAGGACCCATGTCATATATAAAAGAACAAACCTTAATAGGTGCAGTGCATAAATATGGAGGGCTGACTCTTGAGTTTTCAGGGAAGCATGTTGAATGCTGAAAACAATAGACTATCAGGTTTATTTTTTATCCGAAGATGGATAAAAATTACAGCTTTTTGTCCCACCTAAAAAGGTGGGACAAAAAAATATGTTCTCAAAATTATTATACTTTAAGAAATATATGTAATTATAGCAATGCGTTTTTATTAACTAATTACAAATGGAAGTAGGATGTTATAAATATAATAAACAAATTGACAAAAGTAGAAAATACAAATGATAAGAACCTGAAATTAGCAGGAGAGAAAACTCCAATCCAGTCATCATTTGATGAGTTCAAATTGTTGATGTACACATTCACCCATTCAGAATTTTGGCCCTATAAATACAAAATAACCAGCATAGATATGTGAGAATGATTAGCAAAATTCAAATATATCACTTATTTATCCTAAAAAACGTTCATTGTTGTAACAAAATAAAATATGATTCTTTTAATTATATCATAATAACATGAATATGTGGAACTTTGGATTCACATGGACTCATGATCCATTTAACAGATGAAACAAGATATAGATCCACTTACATAATAGTTGATTGATACAACTGAATCTGTGTACAATTTCATTTAGATACCCGAAGCTTTCAACTCCAATAAACCATCATATTCTAAAGTAATTAAACTCCATCTACATTGTCTTCCACACATGATTATAGTGGATTCCTATTCACATCTTTGTAGAGCAAATAGCGTATGGGAATTTTACCAAGTGCAACATACTTGAACAAAAGATTCAAAAATCATAATGCAATTAATTTGTTTAATTCACACAAAAGATATGATCTAATTCAATAATGTTCATCAAGTCTCTTACTATTGAGGCACAAATGGAGCCATCCAGATTGAATTCCAAATCCATATATGACAAAAACATATATGAGGTTTAAGATTTCAGATCATAAGGTAAAAAAGAAGCACCTATTGATTCGAATGAAGCCAATTATTAAGTATGTGCAAAGAAATCCAATTACAAAAACAACATCTGGATTAACAGGAGCACGACCTTTCCACCAACTAGTACTTAGTATCTAAGTGTACATGGTTGAATACCCATTTTCCTACCATATTTGATCTCTGATCAACTAATAACGCTTATCATTTTTGCCTCTATTATGTAAACTTGAAGAGAAATATTACCTCAAACATGTGATCTAAGAAGAAGTGGGATAAAGAACCAGCTGATATGAGCAAGAAACATTAGTTCAAGGTAAGGGGGATCTGCACCAAAGTATTAGAAACAGTGAACATATTGTAAGTGCTCGTTGAAGTTTAGGGCACAAAAACATTTAGAACTAGACTCCTGTAATATATGCTGAAAACAATAATCGATAAAGTCAAAACAAGAATACAAGTTAGAGAAAATGTCACTTGAAGTATTCCAATTTTCGCAAAAGAATGATCTCCATGTGATGTCACTTCTTCTGAGGTCAAAAGAACCCAAAACCCTCTGAGGCATTTCATTAAACAAGTGGTGAGCGGAACAAGGAGATCTCGAATCTCGCGAAAATCAGTGGTTTTGATTCAAAGAGTATTCTATGTCAAACAACATTGGAAGAATAGAATTACACCGAAGTAAATCAGATTAGCAACATTTCAATGTAACAGATCGAGGTCATGAAAACATATGCAATCATGAAGTGATTGATGATACTTACTTGATAATTGATACATAGGTGGGAACTATGGAGGTTGGAGCCATATGTGACGGTGTTTGTGTAGTTTGTGGCGGTCGGAGGTGCGATTGGAAAAGAAGGCATTAACGGTATAAGATCCTCGCCAGATAAAGGTGATCCACAAATGCGATTCGGCGGTTTATTGTTGCAATTGAACATAAAATTGAATGAATTAGATCTCTTGGATCGTGGATTTGACGTCGTTGATATGCGAGACCCTCGTGGATTGGTAGTCGTTGTTGTTTGGCAGAACAGGTAGAGATGGATGATGGAAGGAGGAGGAAGGCAGTGGATGGAGTGGATCGTCGATCCTTAGTGTGTGTGTCGAATTCGATCCTCAATGTAATGGCATCCTTGGCGGAAATCGGTGGCGGAAAGATCGCATGGAGAGATATTCATCAGAAGGAGGCGGATGATGGAGTCGTGAAGAACCTGAGAGATGAGAGAGAAAGTGAGAAACACATGTTTGTGTGTGTGGGTTTTGTTTTTTTAATTTGTTAAATTGATTATTATGATTGATATTTTTAATTCCTAATTTGCCCTTGTAAATATTTATAAAATGTCTAAGATACCATTGAAACAAGTGATAATTACAATTACGCCATTATCAATCTAAGCCATTCAAGATTTTGATGTAACGCTCCGTCTTTAGTTATCGGGTTCTCGGGAAACTTTAAGTTCTCAAACTTTAAGTCATGAATAAACATTTATACAAAATCCATTAAAAAAATATACAATTTTCAATTACAATCGGAGATTGAGTAAAAAAAATCCAAAAGAAAAGATACTTTAAAGTTAGAGACATAAAAAAAATTAGAGATGCATCCATTCGAAGCCCACTACGTTCCAAATAAACAGAAACTCAACGTTAGATAATAATTTTAAACCTTTTTCCCAATCAAATCCCACCCACCATATATTAAACAATCATAAATTCATACTGGTCTCAAATCCAACACACACCCAACAACATAAAATTTTACAACATACCACGGCTAGTTCTTGAAAAAATAAAATTAAATTAACAACATAGAAAAGATGAAAATGGCGTAGATAACACAGAAGTAAATTAACCCTTTTCCATTCTTATAAAATTTTGAACCAATATTTAAAGTCTTTCGTTTTTGGAATAATGCACTGGTAGTTGTAGAATGATTTCCACAACCTGCAGCTATCAAAATTTGTTCTTCAGCCCATGTTCTTTAAATTAAGAGATAGCAACCTAAAAAATAGAGTAGAATGAGAGGGAATATGCAATGCATCACAAACCTACGGTCGTTTCAGAAAGGGGACAGGATGGTGACTACAAGGAGGAAAAAATGAGGGATGATGTTTCCGGTAACAAAAAAGAATCGAATCACAACCCAATCGACTTTATCCCATCAGTGCACATTGGTTCTACATCTACATCGCCGATACCAACCTATAAAAATAGAGTGAAGGGCGAGGGAAATACGTAAGGCATATCAGATCTAGGGTCGTTTCGATCGTGGTATCGGTGTCAAGAAGCATGAGTAGCGAGGTGTTGCACCAACGAAGGTTGCTGCAGTCTTTGGTGGTGGTCGATACTATAGTCGCAAGCTGTCGTCGATGGAGCAGCGAGCAGTGGTCCTGGTCCTTTCGGTGATGGCGGATGATACAACGATTTTCCTTTTCGGTGATGATGGATGAAGCAACAAAGATGGATTTCGGAGATAGTAGAAGGTAGCAAATGAACATGTTTTTTACACCCTGCTCCCGAGTTCAACTTAAGGAGAGAAAAAAAAGGAAATGGGCGGAAATGAGATGAAAGTAAGAGAGATTGATGCTCCTAAGTTTTATTAAAGGAAGGAAGCGGAAGGAAATGGAAGGATCACTTTCGCTCCTAACTTTCCTTCCGATTTGGGAGGATTTGAAAAGAAAGAATAAAATGTTTAACATTCCTTCCATTTCACTCTAACTCGGGAGCACAAAAGACAAATTTGTTTTTCTTTCTTTTCTCTTTTTACTTTCTTTTCTCTTCTCTTCTTTTCTTTGCTTAAACTCCGGAGGGGGGTGTAAGGGTTGAGAGTCAAACCTATTTTTTGGGAACTATTTTCAGAAAACAGCAGATAAAAAAGGAAATGAGTTGTATTCTTTTTTTAATTAATTTTATTTAATGATATACATGTATTATCTCCTTTATACCCTTTAGTATATTAGATTCTATGAACAATGGTGCACTGTGCACCCTCTTTAATATGAATTATTCATATAATAATTATAATCCTTGGGTTATATATGTATTTTTATGGTTCTATGCATTTTAAGTGGTTATATATATATATATATATATATATATATATATATATATATATATATATATATATATATATATATAGAGAGAGAGAGAGAGAGACAAAAAGAGAGAGGCGGGATCAATAACGAACTCCATGGAATGACCGAATCAGTGAACATACCAATTAAACTAGTATGGCAAATCATTTAAGCTACTGATTGCCTGCAATTAAAGAAAAAACCAATAATCTACTATTAAATCATTGTCCTATTACAAAGACCGAAACTAATGTGCTTATTGTTGAGAAGATTAAAAATAATCTTATGCATTTGATTGATGCATTGTTTTTCTTTTATTTCTTTCACAAAATCATGACTGAACTTTTCAAACTCTGTTTATAATGAAGATCATTAGAAATGCTTCAGATTATTCGCAATTAAAGAAAAACTAACAAACAGATTAATAAATCATTGTTCGATTACATAATTGAACAGAACGTATTGCCTATTACAAAGATTAAAAATAATGTTATGCATATAATTGATGCATTGCTTTTTTTTCTTATCTCTTTCAGACAAGCATGACTGAGATTTTCAAGCTCTATTTTTCATGAAGATCGATAGAAACTTCTTTGTTTTAAACTATAAGTGTCATGATCCTTGAAATTAATTTTTTTGTTTAAATTATACCATTTAAAAGAAGCTAAACCCATCCCAAGGTGAGAGAACTCCATTCCGCAACTCAAGGAGGTTTACTACAGTTCATCAATGAGATCCTTTAGGATTTATGAAATATGAAGGTGACATTGTTCTTACAATTCATAAATTGTCAACAATAACCCATCTCAATTTGAAGCCACACTATTATTTTTCCTTTTTTTTACACACCTTTGGTTGAATTACCCAGGTTCGAATTGATAAAGAACATGAATACATGATTGTTATTAATTGCTCAATAAGATGATAAATGTCAAACTTCAGTCACCATTTAGATGAACCAACAAAAGAAAGAGATAAACAGGCTAAAAAAGAAACAAGTGCCAAGTTTATATGATGATATGCAATAATCATATCATATCATATCTATGTATAAGCAGCAACACCCAAAGAAGAAACCTAAACCTAAGCATGGAATGACAGAAAGGGTATACATTTAACTCAGTGTTTGGCCATGGTGGTGTTGTTTTCTTTGATTCTTGATCTGTTATGAAGCTTCACTAACCTTTTGAGGTCTTTATATGGAAGACTTTCACCATTCTTCCTTGTAAGTTCACTCAGTGAAAGTTTTTTGTCCAGGAGGTGCCACAACCACTTTGGATATTCAAAGTCTACAAGTATTTTAGGGCCACTCCCCTCCTTGAGGATATTTTCCCCTACAGTTGTTGTAGATTTCCCTTCTTTGCTTAAATTCGGTTGCTTTGGAGCATCAACAACCCCTCCACTTTTACTTTTTTTGCTTTACCTCAGACAACAAATGTTATATAACTTCCTAATCTATTATTTCATTTACTAACCCCAAGATTTCTCAAATACTTCATGCTGTTCATTCCCATATAAGTTTCCTAAAACATAACCAACCAATACTTAATACTTATTATATCAAAATCATATATCATCTGTTGTAATTTGGTTACTTGTAGGAAATTCAACATAGTGTTCAATAACCTCTCGAACCTCGATCTATAACACAGATAGAAGAATGAGAACACCAAAACAAAGTGACTGACTGTTGTTAAGAAATGTTGTGAAGAATCAACTTGATGTATTTACAAAACAAGTATTAAGATAAATTCAACTCATGTTAAGTACATTTAGCATCACTTCTAGTCAGAAGGATAGAATAGTCATTCACTCATTCTTTTAGTCTAAAAAATAATCAATACTTACAAAAGGTTAAAATGGTCTTTATATATTTGTGTAGGTTCGAGTATTTGATAGTACATATGGACATGTGTATGTTCATGAATATGCATATACATATATGGGCATATGAAAATACACATGGATATATGCAAATATGTATGGATAGATCCATATGTGTATGGATATATGTATATGCATATGGACATACATATGTTTATGCATAAACATATGGATACATGCATATGCATATAAAATGTATATACGAATGTATATGGATATATACATATGAATATACATACACTTATGCATATATATATATATATATATATGTATATGTATATACATATGTATAATATGACATATGCATCATAATAAGTAGATGAATATGCATAATAATAAGTATATGCGCATGCATATGAATAAGTATTTTCATATGCATATGCATAAGAATAAGTATATGCATATGCACATGTATAAGAATAAGTATATTCATAAGACAATTAAATGCATTTGATTGTTCTTATGTATATTCATAAGCATATGCATGACATATGCATATCAATAAGCATATGTATATGTATAAGAATAAGTATATGCAAAAGGCAAGTAAATACATATGATTATGAATAAGTATATAGACATATGTATAATAATAAATATATGACATATCTCTTATTGATGTGTATATAAATAAGCATATGCTTATGTATATATATATATATATATATATATATATATATATATATAATAAATATATGACATATCTCTTATTGATGTGTATATAAATAAGCATACGCTTATGCATATACATATATATACATATATATATATATATATAAATATGTATATGCATAAGGGAAATAAATACATATGAATAAGTATATGTATAAGAATAAATGTATGCATAATGCAATTAAATAATGTTATTGAAGTGTACCATAGATTTAAGCACAAAAAATTGATAAGCACACTAAATTCCATTCATGTTGTAGCTTTTTTCACACAATAAATAGACTTAAATAGTGGAAAACTAATTTTAATATTTTGAATTACTATAGTTCTAGAAGTGGTTTGTCGATGTAATGGCTTATGGTTTGAAAGAACCTAATGCAATGGAATTGTGCACTACTGGCAAAGATGGCAACCTGTAAGTATCTACTTCTAAATATCTAATTACATTGAGATGGTTCAATTTAGACATCGTCTGAGTAAAGTGTTTGAACTATTCAAAAGATAACTTTATAGTAACGAATTTAAGGCCTGTTTTTTTATATCTAGATAAATGATGATTAAAAAATATTTTAAAAATGACAACATTCTTTGTTTTGCAGGTGTTAATAAGAGGTTCCGCAGATGGTTTCTAAAAAAGAATCTGAACATTACTTTCATAGGCGCCCTAGAGGAAGTCAGATTCGAACAATATCTATCAAACATGTTTTGTATCGTCTTATTTTATTATTTTCTTTTTTAATTTTTTGTAACGCCCAAAATTTTCAAACAATTTTTTCACATTTTAAAACATATTTTCATTCATAAACATTATAAAATCTCATTGTTTCACATATCAATCCATATATCACAACCCAAGATCATAACGTATAAAAACTCCTCATGTGTGTACTAATCATGCCAACGCCTTCCCACGATCCTCACTGATACCTGAAACACATAACACCAAACACTGTAAGCATAAATGCTTAGTGAGTTTCCCAAAATACCACATACAACACATATTAGCCACTCGAGGCTGTAACTCTGTATGACCCTCTGGTCAAAGTGTCTTAGTGGGACCCTCCAGTCACATAACTCTATGGACCCTCTGGCCCTAACTCTGTGGTCCTTTCGGTCCTAACTCTGTAAACTCTGGATCACATATAGCACAAAATCACATAGATAACACATAGCATATAATATACTCTGGCACATAACTCTAATTACCACTCTAGGTAAAGGATAGTGAGAAGACTCACCTCGGGTAACTCGGTAAGCCTCGATCTATGAAATACTGCACTAGCCTCCGCCTAATCACATAAATAATTACTCTAATTAAGACAACTTCTAAAGGCTAGGATAACCCCTCTCTATAAGTTCTCTAAGAAGGGTGAAAGACCATTCTACCCCTCTAATGGCTCATAAGTCCAGACACTGACTAAACCCTAAAAGTCAACAAAAGTCAATGGTCAAACTTTGACCCGACTCGTCGAGTGCACTCGCGTGACTCGGTGAGTACATGCGTGTCCTCATTTCCCCTGGTCCTCACTCGACTTGCTGAGACAATCCTTCACTCAACGGGTCATAACAGGTCATGAATCGCGGGGCAACCCGACTAGAATCGTCGAGTCCACTTATGAACTCCGCGAGTTTCTCCCATGCCAACACTAAAATGACCTCCTGAGGTCAGATCCGCTTTCCTAAGCTATAGATCTGGCTTCCCCACGACCAAAAACCACGTAAAGGTTGAAACTTGACTCGCATGCAACGTGTACAAGGCTATCTTTGGCCAAAAGGCTTCTAAAATGGCAATCTAGACTCTTTTCTTCCTTAAACCAACAAAAAGCGGATTGGGGAAAGCTCTCTGGACCTCTTTGGATCTAGAACCGAGGTCCAACACCACAAGGGACCATGAAATCAACATAACAACCTCAAAAGGGGTATAGAAAACTCTAGATCATAGATATTAATCCCTAAACAGAAAAGGGAACTCAATTTGGTACCTCAATAGTGTAGATCTGGGCTTCAAACTCTGGATCTACAGCTCCCTTGACCTCCTCTTGCTTGGAACCACTTCTCCTGTGCTAGAACACACCAAAATCGATCAATATGGCCTTATCTCTCTATCCAATCGCTCAAGCTCTTAAGGGGTACTCTCTCTGGACAGGTAGCCGTAAATGGAGGCCATAAAGGCCTTTAAATAGGGCACTGCCCCCGAGAATTAGGGTTTCAATCCATAGCGCGGACTCATCGAGTCCACTCTTTCCGACTCGTCGAGTCCGTTAATTAATCCAGTCATCAGTCGCGGTCTTACTCGACGATTCTACGACTCAACTCGTCGAGTCCCTCTCTTTTACTCAAAATAAAATGATAAAATATAATACCTGGAAATCCGGATGTTACAATTCTCCTCTACTAGAATCAGACTTCGCCCTCGAAGTCTTACTCTTCAAACAACTCTGGATGTTGCTCATATATCTCTAACTCCGACTCCCAAGTCATCTCGGACCCTCTCCGATGTTGCCACTGGACCTGTACCAGGGGCACCTCCTTGTTCCTCAGAACCTTGATCTTCCAATCCACAATTGCAACTGGCCTCTCCACATAATTCAGGCTGGCATCCACCTGAATATCCTCCAATGGTACCACCGTCGATTCGTTGGTTATACACTTCCTCAACTGAGACACGTGGAAGGTATCATGGATCTGACTCAACGCCGCAGGTAGCTCCAAAGGATATGCTACCCTGCCTACCCTCTCAGTCACCCTGAGCAGACCGATGTACCGGGTCCCCAGCTTGCCCCTCTTCCTGAATCGGATCACTCCTTTCCAAGGAGATACCTTTAGGAGTACGAAATCCCCTACCTGGAACTCAAGCTCGGATCGTCGCCTATCCGCATAACTCTTCTGGCGACTCTGGGCTGTCAGCAACCTCTGTTTGACCTGCTGAATCTGCTCAGTTGTCTGAAGCAGTAAGTCAGTGTTGCCCAGCACTCACTGCCCGACCTCTCCCCAGCATATGGGAGTCTGACACCTCCTCCCATACAACAACTTGAAAGGAGGCATGCCAATGCTCGAATGGTGGCTATTGTTACCCGGGACACCCCAAACACTTAACCAAGGTGTTTTCCACTCTTTAGGGTGCGTATACTTGTTTAATTAGTAATATATGTACTAATTGTATGTAAACATATGATATCATATGTTAAATAGGTCTCTAAGTGTGTCCAAGTCTTTACTTGACACCGAGCACCCAACCGACGCCTTCGTCGGATCCACTTACACTAGGTGAGTTCATACCCCTGAATGAACCTTTCAATGTTTTTACATGTTTTATAGGGGGGGATACAAGTTAAACATGCCAGTTATCATATCAATCACATGTGATTGATAACCCGCATGCACAAGGTTTTACCACTGTACACTGTTTTTACCGAGTAGGATGCTATAAATGGTTTTCAAAAAGGTTTTCACTTGTTCAAAACTCTTACTTATACTGTTTTTATCAAAGTTCATTTCAAACTGGGTTATGAAAAGTTTCCAAGGAATTTATAAAGATTTTCAAACTTATTTTACCAAAGAATACCAAATGTGATTTTCCCTGAGTATAAAGGGTTTTCCCAAGGCTTTCATCGAAGTTCTCTTTCACGACGTATACTTTTACCTGTTAGTTACTGCTGCTTCGCTTTTACTTATTTTATACTCCTACTTGGTAACGCTTTCACTTCTTGAAGCGCTTATACCTGTTATTGCCTCTATTCCACTTATACTGGTAGTCACTTATACCTGATAGACGCTCTTACTTCACCAGTCGTCGCTTCTACTTCATGGTACACTTATACTTGAAAACGTTTCCACTTCGTGATACACTTATACCTGATGGACGCTTATACTTGTTCACACTCTTACTTAGTGATACGTTTCTACTTCACTTATACTTGATATCGCTTCTACTTCACTTAAACTCGATGCGCTCTTACTTCACTTGTTGTCGTTTCCACTTTGTGATACACTTACTTTTGGCACGCTTATACTTCACGATTCGGTTATTCCACACTGTACACTTATACTTCACGATATGAATCCACTTGTTAAACACTCAAGCATAGTTAGATGTATGTTTGTGCTTGTCTAGATGCATATAAGTAATGATTGAAGGGCTTAGGAAGGCTTGTCCGCCCTATTTCCTTTTCTTCGTTGAGATGTGGTCTGGTGGGATCGGATGTCCATCCGAAGGTCGTTTGATTCATTAGTTATATATTATGTACACAAGCATAGACATATGGGTTACTTCTGTCAGTTCAGTTATGAGTCTCTACCTCTAGTTCATCACTTACATTAGAAACCCACTATTTGGAAGTCTCTACCCACTATTTGGGATGCATCTTCAGGACACGGCCTTCTCCGTCGTCTAGTTGGTAACCAGAGTCTCCTGTAGGGAGAGCAGACATTGTGTGTATAGATCTATACGGGATTGACACCCCCGCACCCTGACTGCTAGCTACAGTCCACGGCCTACCAAGCCAAGGGGTGACAAATGTCATATTCTATAGATGCTTGTAGGGCGTCTGGTACTCTAGTATCGGTTAGTATGGTTACGAGTATCCCGGGTTACCTTATAATTCATGGTCTTAAGGTAACGGTATCTCACCGACAATTTACACTGTATGCTGGTAACTCATTTTCAGAGTCACACTGTTTTGACCTTGCAAGATGTATCTTTCATTTGATACTGTCTGCGGTCTGTATTCTCTGTTTTGACCTTGCAAGACGTGTCTTTCATTTGATACTGTCTGCGGTCTGTATTCACCGTTTTGACCTTGCAAGATGTATCTTTCATTTGATATTGTTTGCGGTCTGTATTCTCTGTTTTGACCTTGCAAGATGTATCTTTCATTTGATACTGTCTGCGGTCTGTATTCACTGTTTTAGACCTTACCAGCTGTACTTTTCATTTGGTACCTTTTGGGTCTGTGTCTCCATTTGTTAGACGGAACCAGGCGTGTCGTTCGTTCGATACTCTCATGGAGTCTATGATTCATTTGCCTTAGTCAGCAGTCCTCACTGCTGGGGCATACGTTATTTCCCTGACTTCTCTTGCTTTCTTTAATAATCAAATTCTGTAAATTGATAATGATAGCGATTAAGGAAAAAACTACTTTTACCGCATAACTCTGTCTAGTCTTGGTAGAAGGCTGCTCTTATTAAAGAAAATATAGGATTTTCTGGAAAGAACTCTAATACACTGAAATCTCTTAAACTACTTCATTATAAGGTTATTTGAATAAAATGTCACTAAATGCTTATGAACTCACCAGCATTTGTAAAAATGCTGATACTCGCTTTTCAAATAACTTGTATTCTCAGGTTAGCATTAGACAGGTACATCCCAGGAGCTATTGATGAAGATAGCTTAGTACCATGCCGTACTTACTTATATTTACTTGTATTACTTTGATGTATTGTAATGTAACTATGTAAAACTATTACTATTAATGCAATGTTTTGTTGTACTTTGATTACTATAATGCATGTGTTGTGATACTTGACATGACGTCATCCACCCCAGAACGTTTCCGCCGTTCCGGTTTTGGGGTGTGATACAAAGGTCGACGCAGTGCCTCTCGACAGATGCTGATGTGCTGACAAAAGGCTAACGACACAAAAGACCGACTCGCACCCGAGTCGAATAACACCAAAGCAGGTACATAACTCATAAGAAATGTACCTACGCATATCATAATATAAGCATAACATCACTACTCAAAATAAATAGATGACAGAATACATACCAGCCACAACATCGGGCGCTGTCGGACCTCCTCCGTTGTCAACTGGAAGGCTCTCCCGCGAGCCTTCGGTGCCTCGGCCTTCACCGGCCGACTCTCCGTAGCTCATGTTGGGTTTTGAGCATTCTAACACTCCTAAGTGTACATGCAACCCTAATAAACCTTGGATCTATGTTTTCTCCAAAATACATGCAAATAATAATTTCCAAGGTTTACATCCTAACTAGCATGGCAAGAAGAACTAGAATCATAAAACACTGGAAGAATGACATGCCTTTTGATAGTGATTGATTGTTTGGAGTTTGAGAGCCTAGCACCAATAATGTGAATGCCTCAAGTGGAATCACAAATCACCACAAACTTGGAAAACCCTTGAGAGAATAATATGCTATGTAGAAATCGGCCACCACAAAGTCTCACACAACTAGTTGTCATTTCTTGCAATATGTGCATCTTTATATAGTGTGGAGGATTAGGGTAAACCCTAATAACCCATGTCTTTTCCTTTCCAAGGATCCATGGGTTAAAAGCTCCATGGATCATCCATGAACCCCCATGCATGCTTAGCCCATTCCTAATGAGTTTAAGCCCACATTATATAAAATGCAATAGCCCATGTTTAATTAGTCTTCCTTTTAATCACTAAATTAATTCATAATTAATTTAAGACTAAAACTAATTAAATAACATGACTTCATATCAATATATTATAACTTATAATATATTAATAAATCATAAACATACTATTCTCATAAGATTATCCATATAAATTGTTCGGGTGAAGTGCAACCCAAATGGACCATGCCAGGTCGGGTCAAGTATATACCAAATAAGTTATGGACTTAGACACCTTATCCAACAGTATCCCACTTGGATAAGTCTAATAACTGTATTTGCGTATATTACTTCAGGAACCAACCAACAATTGTAGCTCTCGAAAACTCTGTTGAACTATGAAGCGCCAGTTTAGATAAGTGATCATATAATCCTCTGTTCTCATGATATCAGCCGGACAAATACATGGATCAACGTCGTACTTATTGTCCAGCAGTTTGTTTCCCGATTTCCAATTTGTTTGACAAAGAACTAAATTGAACACATCAATTAGGTTCTGACCGGGCCCGGTACATAGGTCAAAACAAAATCATCAAGGGGCCCAGATATCGCTTCTATTTCTAGAAGGAACAGATAAACTTCGACTCATATGCTTGTTCTACTACTTGTTGAATTGTACACAAAGGCACGTTTTATAACATCAAGTTACTGATGCGTTTTCGTGCAATCAATGCACAACCAACTCATAGGCAACAACTCATATCTCTATGTTTGAAGAATTATATGATATTACCGTCTCACGATCACTCGAGATAAATTCCAAGAAGTGATAAAAGTTAGCGTCGGTTAATTCCAATACTCATAACTTATGAGCACTCATGAATGTTGTAGCAACCATTGCTATGTCTAAACACATTTAGCCATCTACAACCTCGATTCATGACAGTCTTAATTCTTACCTACTTCCAACATATGAACGACTGTGGAGTGTTTAAATAACTTAGTCATTCGGAAAGAATAACGTAGCTATTCTGGAAGTCAAAACATGCAAAGTGAAACACAATAATAATTGAATCCAATATGGTCTCAGAACCCTTTTGAATATAAATAGAACCACCTTTTATTTATCACCATATTGATTACACATTATTCATTGTATAATGTTTCAAATAATCAACTTAATACTTGAATAAAAACAACAGTCGTCCCATGCACCTAGCTTGTACACTTTGTTTTCTAAACAATAGTTATTCCATACTCCAAGTATGCACACTATGTTTGTCTATGATATTTACTTTTGTGAAATACATCATTTGAACATGATTCCAATGATGCTCATTTCACAATCCCAAATCCTTATTGTAAATGTAAGAATTCCTAATTCCTACCATTTACCAACAATCTGTTAGATTTTAAACTTTTATGCAATGTTCCTCTTGTAATGATTATGCACATAGTCACAAAACTTGTCAGTAGTCATTACAGAGTATTCCAAAGAAGATCAACTCTATGGAAACGAAGTCTCATATTCAAAGTACATTGCTTTGAACATCCTTCTTGCATTAAGGTTTTCTAATCTTACACAGATTGAATAACTTCCACCTATGGAGACATTTCCATAGTCCCATTTTGACTATCTCTTCTGAACAAGAGTTGCCTCCTTTCAAAAAATGTCAATATGGTCCTGCCAAAATTAACACTATACTTCCAAATGTCCCTGAGCAACCAATCTTTGACAAACCTCAGATTGTCCTCGACAATTGCTTAATCACTTTAGTCATATCCAGTTCTAGACTTTTCCCTTCTAAATGCCCTGAGCATTTGGAAAATTTAGAAAGGATGAATACTATAGCACATGAAATCGATCATATATCTGAAGCATATGGGACACAATTCATGATGTCTTACATAAAGACATGATACTAGACCAGTCTTTTGCTACAAAATTTGTTATTTTCCATGTTTTCAAATTTTAACTATGAAGAGGGATGCTATAATCATAATCGAATTTTGATAACGCAATATATATAGAATTTCTTTAAGTTGAACCATTCCAACATAAAATACATATATATATCCTTGACTAAAGATGATTAAAATCTCAATCTAAGCTTTTAGAATTGTATTAAAGTATAATTTCCTCTCCCTTAATTATACCAAAACAACTTTTCCAACCCCTACAACTTCATGAATTGAAACTTTTGTTTTTCTATAATTAACATTGCTAGCTTGCAATAATAATAATCATAATTATCATGCTCCCACTAACATGATGATTATTATCATAACACTTATGCTCCCACTAGCTTTGACATGTATTCAGAAATCGGTTGGACTTCTAAAATTTAGATTCATACACCTGATACCACTGTTGGGTTTTGAGCATTCTAACACTCCTGAGTGTACATGCAACCCTAATAAACCTTGGATCTATGTTTTCTCTAAAATACATGCAAATAATAATTTCCAAGGTTTACATCCTAACTAGCATGGCATGAAGAACTAGAATCATAAAACACTAGAAGAATGACATACCTTTTGATAGTGATTGATTGCTTGGAGTTTGAGAGCCTAGCACCAATAATGTGAATGCCTCAAGTGGAATCACAAATCACCACAAACTTGGAAAAACCTTGAGAGAATAATATGCTATGTAGAAATCGGCCACCACAAAGTCTCACACAACTAGTTGTCATTTCTTGCAATATGTGCATCTTTATATAGTGTGGAGGATTAGGGTAAACCCTAATAACCCATGTCTTTTCCTTTCCAAGGATCCATGGGTTAAAAGCTCCATGGATCATCCATGGACCCCATGCATGCTTAGCCCATTCCTAATGAGTTTAAGCCCACATTATATAAAATGCAATAGCCCATGTTTAATTAGTCTTCCTTTTAATCACTAGATTAATTCATAATTAATTTAAGACTAAAACTAATTA
Organism: Lactuca sativa; assembly: GCF_002870075.4. Classification (NCBI taxonomy): domain Eukaryota; kingdom Viridiplantae; phylum Streptophyta; class Magnoliopsida; order Asterales; family Asteraceae; genus Lactuca; species Lactuca sativa. Next base: position 178,468,255 of record NC_056626.2, on the reverse strand, counting down.
AATAACATGACTTCATATTAATATATTATAACTTATAATATATTAACAAATCATAAACATACTATTCTCATAAGATTATCCATATAAATTGTTCGGGTGAAGTGCAACCAAATGGACCATGCCGGTTCGGGTCAAGTATATACCAAATAAGTTATGGACTTAGACACCTTATCCAACAGCTCGTACGGTGGCAGGTGCAAATCCCTGTGATGCTCCCTGAGCTGACCACCGCAACTGCGGACACTCGACCTTCCGGTGTCCGGTCTGGTTGCAGTGAAAACAGAATGCAAACCCCTTGGGGCAATCATTGGCCATGTGCCCCTCCTTACCACACTTGTAGCAAGACCCTGCCCTACACACCCCTCATGACTCTTGCTGCACTTGCCACAAGTGCGGCCCTTCTGGTCCCCTAATCTCGAATCGGCAGGCTTGGCCCGCTTGGTAGCCGACTGGGACTGTACCGGTCACCGATCCCTCCCCTGAGACTCCGCCTCCTCCCTGTCCTGAGTCTCGATCTCAATCTCCCTCTTCTGGGCATTTGTCTGAAGCTCGGCAAATGTCCGGTACGTCGGGTTCGCCACGAACTCGCGGATGTCTCTCCTCAAAATGATCAAATATCTACTCATGCGTGCCTGCTCAGAAGACACGTGCTCAGGGCAGAACATTGCCCTCTCATGGAACATCCTGGTGATCACTGTAACAGACTCGGTACCCTGCTTGAGGGTCAAGAACTCCTAGGCCAAACATTCCCTTTCCACTGGGGGAACGTACTCATCATGAAACATAGCGGTGAACCTCTCCCAGGTCACCGCGGCAAGCTCTGCAGAAGAGTAGTGCGCTGTCACAAACTTCCACCAATCCTTCACCCCCAAGCGAAGCTGGTTCAGTGCGAACCGAACACTTAGATGCTCCGGAAAAGAACACGTATAGAAGCATCCCTTAATATCATAAATCCATCTCATCGCAGAGATCGGGTCCTGCGTCCCATCAAACTTTGGTGGTTTCGTGTTGCTAAACTCTCGGTACAGCAACGAGACACCCCCCTGTGGCCTCGCAGCAGCAACGGTTGTGGTGGCCGTAGCAATAGCAGCAACAGTAATAGTAGCGTAAAGCTCGTCAAAAGTCTCGATCAGGGTGGTCTTGATAGACCCAAACATCTTTGGTATCTCAGCTCGGATGGCAACAGCCACCTCATCGTGAATCAATATGCGGATCTCCTCATCGCTAACACCATTGCTCTCAGGTGTGTGGCGTGTCCCAACCATGATGTCTCTCTGAAATACAACACAAAATATCAGAGACTCGCTCGAGTGTACACACACTCGATATCCCATTCCTACTCGATCCCTGGTACCCTAAGGAATCTTACTTGGGCTGTGCACTGATCCGATGCCTTTGGTAGTACAATACTACCATCCACACCGCATCAATATTCACCCCAAGTCCTCCTCCTAGGATCCCAAGTCCCAAGTACTCTACTCTCGCCATGCATAGACTACTCTCTAGCAGATCTCTCATAAGCTCCTCGTTGCTACCTACTCACTCTCAAGCATCTCCTAACAGCAAAACCCCTAGGCTAAGGCATCACAAATCAGGCCACTCTAGTCCTAATAAGAATACCTAGCCTACTCTAGCATGCATATCATATCATAACATATCTCATAACTCATAATGTAAGGGTATTTTGGGAAATCACCGTTTGGGCGCTGGCTGATCGTACACACTGCTCTACTCTGCTCGTTCAAAAACTCTTTACTCTTTGAGAACAACTTTGTGATTTTAATTTGAAAATCCCTCAAATCCTCAGTTTGAGTTCAGATACGCCCGAAGGTGCACCCGAATCCCTCAAACCTAGCTCTGATACCAACTTGTAACGCCCAAAATTTTCAAACACTTTTATCACATTTTAAAACATATTTTCATTCATAAACATTATAAAATCTCATTGTTTCACATATCAATCCATATATCACAACCCAAGATCATAACGTATACAAACTCCTCATGTGTGTACTGATCATGTCGGCGCCTTCCCGCGATCCTCATGTGTGTACTGATACCTGAAACACATAACACAAAACACTGTAAGCATAAATGCTTAGTGAGTTCCCCCAAATACCACATACAACACATATTAGCCACTTGAGGCTATAACTCTGTATGACCCTCTGGTCAAAGTGTCTCTGTGGGACCCTCCAGTCCCATAACTCTATGGACCTTCTGGCCCTAACTCTGTGGACCTTCTGGTCCTAACTCTGTAACTCTGGAGTACATATACCACATAATCACATAGATAACACATAGCATATAATATACTCTGTCACATAACTCTAATTACCACTCTAGGTAAAGTATAGTGAGAAGACTCACCTCGGGTAACTCGGTAAACCTCGATCTCTGAAATATTGCACTAGCCTCCGCTTAATCACATACATAATTACTCTAATTAACACAACTTCTAAAGGCTAGGCTAACCCCTCTCTATAAGTTTTCTAAGAAGGGTGAAAGACCATTCTACCCCTCTAATGGCTCATAAGTCCAAACACTGACTAAACCCTAAAAGTCAACAAAAGTCAATGGTCAAACTTTGACCCGACTCGTCGAGTGCACTCGTGTGACTCGGCGAGTACATGCGTGTCCTCATTGCCCCTGGTCTTCACTCGACTTGCTGAGTCAATCCTTCACTCAACGGGTCATAACAGGTCATGAATCGCGGGGCAACCCCACTCGAATCGTCGAGTCCACTTATGAACTCGGCGAGTTTCTCCCATGCCAACACTAAAATGGCCTCCTGAGGTCAGATCCGCTTTCCTAAGCTATAGATCTGGCTTCCCCATGACCAAAAACCACGTAAAGGTCAAAACTTGACTCGCATGCAACGTGTACAAGGCTATCTTTGGCCAAAAGGCTTCTAAAATGGCAATCTAGACTCTTTTCTTCCTTAAACCAACAAAAAGCATATTTAGGAAAGCTCTCTGGACCTCTTTGGATCCAGAACCGAGGTCCAACACCACAAGGGACCATGAAATCAACATAACAACCTCAAAAGAGGTATAGAAAACCCTAGATCATAGATATTAATCCCTAAACAGAAAAGGGAACTCGATTTGGTAGCTCAATAGTGTGGATCTGGGCTTGAAACTCTGGATTCACAGCTCCCTTGACCTCCTCTTTCTTGGAACCACTTCTCCTACGCTAAAACACACCAAAATCGATCAATATGGCCTTATCTCTCTATCCACTCGCTCGATCTTTAACATAAACAGAAGAATGAGAACACCAAACCAAAGTGACTGACTGTTGTTAAAAAATGAATATGCATATAGACATATGGACATATGCATATGTATATGGATATATGCATATGAACATGGATATATACATATATATATATGGATATATCCGTATGTGTATGGATATATGCATATAAATATGGACATACATATGTTCATGCATATGCATATGGATTCATGCATATGCATATAAAATGTATATAAGTTTGTATATGGATATATACATATATATATATATATATATTTATATATATATATGGATATATGCTTATGCATATACATATACATATGTATATACACATATATATATATATGTATTATATGACATGCATCATAATAAGTATATGCATATGCAAATGCATATGCATAATAATAAGTATATACACATGCATATGAATAAGTATATTCATATGCATATGCATAAGAATAAGTATATGCATATGCATATATATATATATATATATATATATATATATATATATATATATATATATATATATATATATATATATATATACAAGAATAAGTATATTCATAAAGCAATTAAATGCATTGGATTATTCTTATGTATATTTATATGCATATGCATGACATATGAATATTCGTATGCATATCAATAAGCATATGTATATGCATAAGAATAGGTATATACAAAAGGCAAGTAAATACATATGATTATGAATAAGTATATACATATAGATAATAATAAATATATGATATATGCGTATTAACGTGCATATGAATAAGCATATGCTTATGCATATGTATATGTATAAGAATATGTATATGCATAAGGGAAGTAAATACATATGAATAAGTATATGTATAAGAATAAGTATATGCATAAGGCAATTAAATAATGTTATTGAAGTGTAACATGGATTTAAGCATAAAAAAATGATAAGCATGCTAAATGTCATTCATGTTGTAGCTTTTTTCTAACAATAAACTGACTTAAATAGTAGAAAAACTAATTTTAATATTTTTAATTACTACAGTTCTAGAAGTGGTTTGACGATGTAATGGCTTCTGGTTTGAAAGAACCTAATGCAATAAAATTGTGCACTATTGGCAAAGATGGCAACCTGTAAAAATATACTTCTAAATATCTAATGAAATTAAGATGGTTCAATTTGGACATAGTCTAAGTAAGGTGTTTGGGCTATTCAAAAGATAACTATATAATACCACATCTATGTAAAGAACATGTTATATGCTTTTATGGTCACTCTTCAAAAGATAACTATATAGTAACAAATTTAGGGTCTGGTTCTTTTTATTTTTTTAGATTCGGGATGAATGATGATTAAAAAATATTTTAAAAAAATGACAACATTCTTTGTTTTGCAGGTGCGAATAGAAGGTTCTGTGTAGAAGGTTTCTAAAGAAGAATCTGAACATCACTTTCATAATCGACCTAGAGGAAGTCAGGTTGGAGTAATATCTATCAAACATGTTTTGTATCTTCTTATTTTTTTTATTTTCTGTTTTAATTTTTACTTGTTACACTCACTTACAGTTGGTTTGTTTTTTTTCTCAGAGCACTGTAATTCCAAGACACGATTTTCTCCATCAAGAGTATAAAGATTTGGAAGCAAAGTTCTCTGATGGGTAGGGGTGCAAACGAGCCGAGCCGAGCCCAAGCCCAGCCAGGCTCGGCTCGGGCTCGTTTAAGTTATATGAGGCTCGAGCTCGAGCTCGGCTCGGTTCGAGCTTTCTTTTACTGAGCTCGGCTCGAGCTCGTAAAGAATTATCCAAGCTCAGCTCGGGCTCGGGCTCGACTCATTTGTTATCTGACGTGCCTAAATAAGCTTAAGCTCGGCTCGAGCTCGTTAAGAAGCTCGTTTACTAATACCCTAAATCCGTAATTCATGTAATATATTTTTATTTTAATATATATAAATAATAATAAATTATATTATGTAAAGGCTCGTTTAGGCTCACGAGCCTAATCGAGCTTAATGACATAGGCTCGAGCTCGAGCTCGTTTAATAAACGAGCTTAATATTAAGCTCGAGCTCGGCTCGGACTCGTTTAAAATCGATTTCGAGTCGAGCTTTTAACGATCCGATGCCGAGTAGCTCGCGAGTAGCTTGGCTCATTTGCACCCTTACTGATGGGTTAATGATTTATATATCTGAATTTCAAGTGTTGTAAGACTCATTTTTTATGCTTTATTGGTGAACATTTTGTTTTTTCTCATAGCTTTGATCCCAAAACCAAAATATTAGGGTGGATACTAGAGAACATTGTAATGGGTGAATAAGTTTAAAACATCGGTCAGGTCAATAATGTGATTCATGCATTAGATCAACAATGTGATTCATGCATTAGATCATTATCTCACACATGTGATGAGGATGACATGACTTAATAATATAAATCAAAAGGCATACCTCATTCGTATAATGTCAGATTTTTTTACTATTAATTTGATTTTAAAAAACCATGTGAAAAAACATATGCATCAATCCAATGCATATGTAGAATGAAGCAATGACATCGTCAATAAGCATAGCGATAAGTTTCGCATTCCAATTAAACCATGATGCTTTATTAATTCCATGGTATAACTAAAATGACATATAACAAACTCTGTTTTTCAAGTACACTTTAAAAAATCTTATGCATGTTATTGATGCATTGCTTTTTTTCTATTTGTTTCAAAGAAACATGATTGAACTTTTCAAGATCTGTTTTTTTTTCATTAATTGACATTGACTAAATAGATTATCTATCAATTGATTGAGAAATGTGAATTACAGAGAAATTGATAGGAGTCGGAACGAGAGAATGAGGTTTAATCGGAGCAACGAGGTGAGAGATGGCGTTGACATCTACTGATTTAGAGGATGAAGCTACAAACTTCCAAATCAATATATCGATAGTTATCGGATCGTTGATTGTTGCATCAGTTTAATCCGAAGATAAATTGAATTTGAGGGTTGTTATTGAGTTTGTTGCTTCGTTCTCATAATTTGAGTTCGTTATTAAACTTGATTATATATATATATATATATATATATATATATATATATATATATATATATATATATATATATATATATATAGTTAGGTTATTGTGTTCTAACTATCTATTATGTGCATGTAGGATTGATTCTAGACCAATCATTTTAGTTATTTTAAGAAAGTAATTAATGCATATTACATTTTGAAGATATAATGAATATTAATTAAATCTCCAACATTTTATATGTATTAATTACTTTTTTTAAAATAACTAAAATGGTTGGTCTAGAATCAATCCTACGTGCACACAATACATAATATAAACATTTGAACCTAACTATATATATATATATATATATATATATATATATATATATATATATATATATATATATATATATATATATATATATAGGGAAAGGATCAAATGAGAACACCTAAAAGGTTGAAAACGCGAGAACAAGTATATTCATTTGTGATTCCATGTATTCATTTGTGGAGAAATGATAAATTTTTACGCACAATCAACATGAATATGCTTTTTCTCTTCAATTGAAATTAAAGGCGTAAAAATTTATCATTTCTCCACAAATGAATACACGAAATCGCAAATGAATATACTTTGTTCTCGCGTTCTCAACCTTTTTGGTGTTCTCATTTGATCCTACTCCTATATATATATATATTTATATATATATATATATATATATATATATATATATATATATATATATATATATAGAGAGAGAGAGAGAGAGAGAGTTTGGTTCATGTGATGACTCATTTTAAAATGAAGACTCGTGGCGACACCTTAAAAAATTGAAAAAATATCTAAAAAAATACAAATCATAAAATCAAAGATAGATCTATGTCCGGGAGAAAAAATTGGAATTTTTTTTTTGCATCATTAAAATTGATCCATGATTTTGTTTTAATTTTTTATTTTGCATCATTATGATCCATAATTGAATTTTAATGATTCAAATTTTTTTTCCAATTTTTTTCTCCTGGACATAGATCTATGCTCGATTTTATGATTTGTATTTTTTTTAGATTTTTTTTTTAATTTTTTTAAGGTTTCCTCACGAGTCCTTACTTTAAAATGAGTCATCACAGATCTTTTATATATATATATATATATATATATATATATATATATATATATATATATATATATATATATATATATATATAGTCTACATTTAAGAAAAAAAAGATAAATTGTAGGAAGTAGAAAGGAGCTAAATTCAAGGCCCAAATATGAATACATTACTTGAAAGTGGGAGGAAGTAAAACGAGCTTATGATTATCATTGTTCGTCACAACATAGGGGTAAGCAAAACGTGCTTATGATTATCGTTGTTCCAGAAGAAGTATTTTTCTTCAAATTAATGGTTTTTATAAATTGTTTGACTATATTTATGTATTTTATACTTTTGTAAAGGAGTTTGTAACTAAAAATGCTAGAATGATTTTTCTTTAAATTAGAATATTTTTTGTAAATCGTTTGGCTATACTTATATCTTTGAGGTGCCTTTTTCATTTCTCTCACCCTGTGCCCAAAATATGTTTGAACCGGTCCTATTTTTTTCGAGATGTTATCTCGAAAATGTTAAGTTTGACAATAGAAAATCAAGATGTAGCCCCTATACCGAAGACAATGTTGTAACAACCCGAAAATACAGATAATTTTTTTGTTTTTAAATTCATTCAAATCCTACGATACTAATATCAAAATAGTCAAAAATGTATAATAGCAACATGTTATCAGAGTATAAATTCCCAAAATCTCAAAATACGGAGACCATAATGTGATGTGCAATTATCAGGTCAGGCTCTTCCCCTTCGAACTGGAAGTACCTGAAACATAAACTGAAAACTGTAAGCTCAAAGCTTAGTGAGTTCCCCAAAATATCTCATACCATACAAACATGCAACCAATCATATATACTTGCTTGTACTACCCTTCAATCTATTTCAACCGGATACTATCAACCATATATGGGTGCTTGCAATCCCCTTCGTTCTATTTCAACTAGATATTGTCAAGTATATTTGGGTGCTTGCAATCCCCTTTAGTCTATTTCAACCGGATACTAGGTCTATTTCATCCCTACCACTACCATATAATATCATAACAAATAATCATAGAGTTATAAGCAAACACATGCATAACTTAAAGTTATCACGAAGTCAACCATCATACTACAACATAAACCATTGGGTCGGAATTGGTGCCTTCGACCCACGGATACAGTGAAGGAAAATTACCTCAGATTGAAGGTATAAAATCACACTCGGTGGATGACTCGCAAAATCCTTTCCCTAAGGCACAAGTATAAAACCCTAATCAGAAATTTGGCCAATATTCTAACCCGAAAATCCAAACCCTAATTCTTGACTTAAGGAAAAAAGGTTTCTTCATGCTTGTCTCATTGGGCCTCCCTCCCACCAAGGCCCAAATCCATGCAAGCCCAAAAAGGCATTCCAAGCCCAACTACAAAGCCCATAAGGCCCAAGAGCACCCAACATGGCCTAAATCCCAAAAATGTCTTGTTACAACAGGTGGGGCCCAACCTACCCAAGTCAAAAGCCCAACAATACTCAAGCCTAAAAGTCTTCTAAGTCCATAAACTATGTACGCGTGGCATACATGGCTCGTACGCCCAACATACGCTAATGATGATCAGGAATCGAGGCAGTTGCCCAGTACGTGCAACATAATCTAGAGTACGCCCAACGTATTGGCCAGTCAGCCCAAACTTGCATCCATGATTTAATCCATTAAGCCCTAAAGTCTAAAACTTAGATCCAAGATCATAATAGTGTCTTAAGCCATAAAGTTGCTAAGTTTATGCACTTGCATGCCTTAATGGGACACAAACCATAAATTAAGCCCCCTAACTCTCTTAGGTGGTCACTAATACATGCATGATTGAGTCTTAACCTCCAAAAACGATTTTTTTTTTAATCTATGCACTCCCAAGAGTGCAAAAGGACAGTTCAAAGGGTCTAGAGTAGCCCATACTCCAAAAGACCAAGTCATGGGACCAAAAGATGCTAAAATCTTCTCTAAGTCTAGATCTAAGCTTAGAATGAACAAGTTTCAAACTTTATACCTTCAATAGGCTTGAAATGATGCACAAACTCTGGATTTACAAGCTCCTTCTTCTCCTTTTCTTCTTCTCAAACTTCCTTCTTCTTCAAAACCACCAAAGAACACCCAAACACTCAATGTAAGCTCCAAAATGCACTCAAGATGGTTAGGGTTTCGATATTGGCACAAGAAGGCGATGGAGGCTAAAAGGGTGATGGACTTGAGGGACTTAAGGACTTTAAATAGGGTGTAAACCCTAAAAATTAGGGTTTGCCCTGTCTTGAGTATGCACAGCATATGTCGGGATCACCCTGACGGCGCACATGCAAGGAGTACGCCATGTGTACCTAATGTACGCCGAACATACTCACGAACCCTTTACCACCTTTTAATTGAAGTGAAAAGAATGATAGATTAACTTCATACCTGATGACTCGGGTGCTTGTAGTGACAAAGAACATGGTTTGGCATGCGGAATTAAAGCTTGCACAATTAAACATGGTGATTTGGGTGTTTAAGAGATATATTGAATGTATATGGTGTTACAAAAAAGATCTAGATCTAGACTACATAATTAACACACACTTACACACTCACTTCTACATCTCTCAAGCACACCTCTACAAGTGGACAAACCCACCTTATATAGAGGTGTTTACATGTCTCTCTCTCTCACTCTCACTAACAAATGAGTCTAAAGGCTAAAGCACCACATGCAAGTGGGTTTTACAAAAGTCAAACATTTACAAAGTCATGAATGAATAACTTTCTACCCCAACATTCTCCCCCTCAAAGTTAGGAATGAATGACCCATTTCAAATCTTCCAAAATCAAGCACTATGCGGTTCGAGCCTCAAAGGTGACACATGTCGAAACGAACTTCAATCTTCAATTCTTCCATGACTCTTCAATTTGGGCTCTAGGATGTGAGACCATACAAACCGAGCAGCAACGAATGATTAAGAGTATTCCAAACTCCAAATAATCACCAAAAAGTTATGCATAAAAACACACCCCAAAAATCTTCAATAAAACCAAACCCATTTCGAATACATCACTTCCGAACTTTCAATTGCATCATCTCGTAGCTTTAAAACTTCAAGATCACTTCGGTCTTCAAATCCGCATAATATGAAAAATTCAAGTTCGAATTTCCATATAAAATTTCTCCCCCTTTTTATAATCAAAATTTGATTATAAAACTCCAAAGGAAAAAAGAACGTGGTCTATTCGGAATTTTTCGTGTCAAAACTCCCCCTTAACATTTAGCATAAACTTTGTGCTTCAATCCGGAAAACCCAAAAAATATTCAATTTTTATTGTCGTTCACGGATCGCCTTTGACAAAATTTCTCAAAAATGGGTATAAATCGTTAATTTCAAAATTCTGCAGTGACCCGTTGCGCCCAAAACAGCAAAATATGCAAAACTCTCCCCCTTTTCTAAAGCTGGGTAGAAAGCATCAATTTGCACAAACTACAGGGGCCTGAAATGCACAATCTTCAATTTTCAGCAAAAAATAGTCCTTTTTCGAATTTGGATGAAAACCGCCAAAAATTCAAAGTCTCAGGGACCATCTTCGTAAATTCTGCCCTTTTTCTCAAACATACGAAGACTTGTTCCAAAAAATGCGAAGCCTCAAACAATTTTCGAAGTTGGGTGAAAAGTGTCAAAAATTCGAAACTTGTTTTAATTTTCAAAGTGTCAAAAATTCGAATGTTTAGGGGCCGTTTTCGAAACATTCTCATTTGCTCAATTTATTCGAAGCACCAAGCATACGAAGACTCATTAATGAACAGTAATGAACAGTAAAAGTCTTCGTATAAATTTCCAAAATACCCCATTTAAAAATTCAGAATATACCCTTCGAATATTCAACATTAAACCCCTTCGAATCTAAATCACAAACACCCCTTCGTATTCATTCACAATCAACCTCCAAATCAAAATCCCAAACTACAGAAACCCAGTCTTCGTTTTTTTTTTTTTAATAATCCATTACCCTTCGATTTTTACAATAGATCATTCGTTTCTTACTGATCTTCCCAAGCATGTACCCTTCGAATCGATCAACTAACCAAGGCTTCGTTTTTATCGACCAGCAAGGCTTCGTTTTTAAGCAACCAAAATCGACCCTTCGTTCTTGATTTTTCATCATCTGTTCTTCGTTCCTTACAGTTAGTCATCGACATCAATGACTCCAAATCAACATATATTCTCTTTGACTAACACGGACCAACTATCGATCCTTCGAACACCATTCAACACAAAATCCATATATTCGTGTTTTCATTCCAACCCAAAACGAAAAAACTTTCGTTCGTTCAATCATCAACCGCCGACTCCAATAAACCCATTTCGTCGACCATCAAACCTTGATTCAATCTTCGATTATTGATTCCAACACTTCTTCGTAAACATTGACTTTAATTTCAAGCTATCCCAATCGAAAATCAACCTAGACATTCATAGTTGAGCCATCGATTACCGAAACTTTATCATTCTCTAATCGAGAATCAATATCAAATCAACAATAATATTTCAACAATCAAAACACACACTTGAAATAGATTCCAGCATAAACATCTGAGTTTATTATCCTCAGTTCGTTCCCAATCTATCTTCTTCTAGCATCGATCAAGAACGAAATCACAACAATAGCTGTTCATTCTCAAACGTTCTTTGACTTTCGAAAGTCAAATATCCAAAATCGACAATTTCAACTTCAAAACAATTTCAGATCAAAACCAAAACTTCTGTTCTTCAACTGTTCTTCATTGGTTTCAAGTGTTCTTGCCCAATTTCATAGAAATCAAAAATCAATTGTCGATTTCTAGAATAAGATTTGAATAAAATCGATTTGAAGATTGAACACATGATACAAAATTGATTCAGAACTCAGATTTAAACACAATAATAATCGATTTTCAAGAACATGATGTATTGAAGCGAAGTCAAAAATCGAGAATACGATGTACAAGTAGTGAAGCACGATATGATGAAGTCACGATCAGTAAATATGGATTGTTCAAATGTTTATGAGTTATTGGGCTTACAAAGAGTTCTTATTGGATCGATTGAAATTGAATGGGCTTAATAATATCATGAATAGTAATGTAGAAAGATATTTGGACTGATTCTTGAATGGAAGATTTGTTTTTGAATTAAGAACAAATATGAACAATATTAGACCATATTATCTGATTTTCGATTCAAACAATAATTGCCAATTTGGAATTGAATCAATCAAACGAATATGAGATTGGATCAGGATTTAATCAACAAAAAAAATTATTGGATCACAACAAATGGGTTTTTCAAAGAAAATTTGATCCAACGAGTCAAACGATCAAAAATTAAGAACACAACGCACGATTTTAACGAATTTACGAGAGATCATAGAGAGAGACTCACCAAAATTGTTCAAATTGCGACAAAAATTGCCAAACCTAGAATCGTTCTTCAAATATCACCTTGATCTTGAAGACCCGCTCTGATACCAATTGACGAGATTTGTAATCGAGTTTAAAACAGATTCAAGTACGAATTAAGGAAGAGTAATAACGATGAATACGAGAGTAAATAGAATATTTGTTCAGCTCGTATTATGCTTTTGAATTTACAGATTACAATGAATAAAATTTAAAGACTGAGTGAAAAGCTCTTTTTAATCACTTAGTACAGACCGCTATTTATAGGAGAACAAAAACATAACAATACTAAGGACTAGACATTAAGACTACTCTTTATAATGCCTTAGTATAAATAACATTACATCCGAAAACTCCTTCTTACGAAGACAAAATAAACTTCTTAACAATCTAACTGACACTTCGACTATTACAACATTTAAGCCCTAACAATCTCCCCCTTTGGAATCAAGGTCGAAGTCTTCAAGACGTCAGTGATTGAACGGCATACATCAGCACTCTTCGGATTTCCATGTACCAAGAGATAACTTTCTTTATCTCTTTCTTATCTCCTTTCGAATTCTTCTTGCAATGGTTCATACGAACAATTAAGTTCGTATATTGCGAGTTGGTGTATCTCTCCACTTCGCAAGTTTGAAATAAGAACCTTTTAGCTCTTCCAGCTTTGTCTTTTTCTGCAAAAAAATCCCTAATGGCTTTAAACAAATTTCACCATCTTCGTACTTGTTCAACTCATTTTGTTTCTTCGTTGGTGCCATTGGTGCAGTTATGTCGAAGCCTTTGACAGTAGCAAGTTCGACATCTGTTTGAGCTAAGCACTCAAAATAATTCTCCAAAAATATTTTAATGTGCTTGCACCCAAGACTAAAAACATCTGCTTCTGTGTCTTGGAGAAAAGAAAATGATTTGTCTTTGAGCATCAAGGCAATGTTGATTATATCATATGTGTTCATCAAAGGAAAGTCTGCCACTGTGAATTCTTGTAACTTTCCACTTGTTCTTGCCACAGTGTACTTCAAATTTTCGAACTTCCCTTCGAATATGACATCCCTTTTTATAGATATCACCTTCTTAATCTTCTCCGAAGACCATACTTCCTCTTGAGCCTTCGCCAATACTGCATGAAACCTTATCTTCATCTTCTTTCCCTCTTCGGTTTCCATTGATTTTGTTTCAGCTTTGAACTGTGGCATAACGAACATCATTTCATTGACTGGAAAGTCAAGTTGACCAAAGTCTGTGTTCGTGACCACATAGCTCTTTTTCGGAACCTTTTCAAAAGAATACACGTGATCAAACATCACCCTAGATTCTATTGTTTCGTAGTTGAAAACTTTCGAAGGATCACCCTTATCAACATTCGAACCATCTAAAGCTCTTTGTCTCATTATACTTTGAACATGTCTCATTCTATCAACCTCAGCTGCCACCTCAGCTTTCTTCTCTTTATTTGACTTCTCAATCATAACTCCTTTTCCCTTGTCTTTAATGTTTGACGAAGCCATATTCTTTGAAGAAGAGACATCAATTTGTTTCTCAATTACAATACCTTTTGATATAGGTTTTGAAATTGGAACTGTTGTAATCACAGTCGAAATAACTGGATCAGCTGAAACAACAGACGACTTTACTACTACTTTCGAAGGATATACTTTTCCGACTACCTTCGTATCTTCAGTTGTCTTCATTTGTTCTCCAGCCTTTGTATGATCAATCTTTTCTCCCCCTTGCACCCCTGTGAAAGCAGGTGGGGCATCCGAAACATTTGGTAAAAGACTCGATATACGAAGTAATGGAGCCAAATTCTTGTGTAAGATGGCTTCGAATTGAGAAAATTTTGGAGACAGAAATTCTTGAGAAATAATCGAAGAAACACTCTTTGAAGACAAGTCTTGTAATTCTTTCAGCAACCTTACCAATTCTCCAAAGCTTTGTTCTTCTTTGGCAGAAATATTTATCAGTTGTGGATTTATCTACTCAAACATTTTGACACATTTGACAACAGCATCACAAATAATGTCAATTTTCTCATTTGCTAAAACATAATCTTGCTGAGCAGTCTGAACTTCCTTCTGCATGTCTTCACGAAGTTCTCTGATCTGTAAGTTGACATCTTCTCGTACTTTCTTGACTTCCTGTACGAAGATCACATGACGCTCCTTCGTAACAATCTTTAGATCCTTCACCTCCGTCACAAAATCAGATCTCAGAGAATTGATTCGATTCTCTGTAGAAATATCATTCTGATCAACCTACTCAAGAACTCGACTCTCCGAATCACGAATTAACCCTGATGCCTTCGAAATCACCCTTTCTTCCATCAGCTTCAGTAAGGAATCAACTTCCATTCTTGTAACTCCACCATTGCCCACATCTGCTTGGGATTGCAAGATAGAATTCAATTTCGAATTCAAAATCTTGAACTGCTTCATGGTCATCAACATGTGGTCAGGGAAATCTTCTTCGGCTTGATCAAAATGAAGAGCTTCGAACGTTCCTTCAAAGCCTTCGTTATCGGTTTCATCATCAACCATGGTTTCATCAATAGGTGGGGATGGATGAGGTGGATCAGTTGATTGAGTTGAGAATATGGTGGTGAATGGTTGATCCATAATCGATTGAAATGTTGGAGAATCAATTGTTGATGTAACCTGGGTTAAAGAAAGACATTGGAACAGCAAAAGAATCGAACATTGCTTTAGACAGAACTGAATTCTGTAAAGCAACCACCAGCATTTGGAGTTCCTCCAGATATTTTGACAAATCAGATTCCACTTGGTAGTTTGAACCCTGGATTTTCATAATCGGAACGCTAACAACTTCGTCTGTGGTTGGTGATGATGTAGTCGCCATTGTTGAAGATAAGAACAGAAAACGTATGAAGAAGATGAGTTTTTGAAGAGATGAGTTACAAAGAGAATTTCGTATGACAGAATGTTTGAATCGTGCGTTGCGTTTTTGAAGTTTGATCAATTTGTTTCGTTGAATCTAATCTTTTGGTAGAAAGTTTTTGAACGAATTTTTCCAATATTGATTTTGCATTGTAGACAATAGGTACAAGGGAAAGTAAAGAAGTTACTTTGCAAGGGAGAGTTAAGTTTGATTTACTTCAGGTGATTTCCTTATGAAAAATATATTGAACATATTAACATATAAGTTGATATATATTATATAGGGTAACTATAAGTTCTGATTCCTTGTCTTATTTTCTGCAGGCTATGCAAAGAGATTATAAACGAAGCTCATATTCACTGAATTCTATTTCAGCACACTTTCTTAATGAGCAGGGATTCTTTCTATGTTATGATTCGTTAAATATTGGGTTAAATGCAAGAAATAATAATACACTTCAATTCGTTTGTTTATCATAGCATTCTACTTTCATTTATTATTATTACAACATTGTATTTTGAAAAATCTACCTTGTTATAGTTATAACAATATGATTAAAATACAAAGCGCTATTGCTATAGTAGGATAAACATTTAAAGGTATTATGTCCTAATAAGATAAAAACTGAATGTGTAAAATGCTGTAATTGGGTATCTTTTTTTTCAAAGTACAACACCTTAATAAGCGAAAAAAAGTTGAAAGTACAATGTTGTAATAGAAAGAAATAAAAGTAGAATTCTATAACACACAAGTAAATGAAATTACATTCCTATTTCTTGCATTTAAGTCGTTATTATAATCTATAACAACAAATAAACAAAATAAAGACATCAAAAGAGAAAAAGGAAACATGAATATCAATATGCATTGTCTTGGCTATTGACGTGGAAGAAAAATTAATTCTGAATTGGTCTTCAATTGACCTTGTCAATAGGAATAAGTGGCTTAGTTGCCACCTAGTTAGGAGCACACGTTTATTCAGTTTTAGCTTTGCAGTTACTTTGTTTTGTTTTGCTATTTAAAGCCTGTAAGTCTTTGTTTTGATTATCAGAAATAAGAAGGAGAAAACTGGGAATCTTTTCCTGCAATTCTGTGTTTTTCTTTATTTGGGTATACTACTTTTGATCTTTACAGGGGCCTGATCCAACACTTGGTATCAGAGCTTTCTTATTTATGCCCAAATACATAAGACACGACAACATGACACGTTCCAGTCAACAGGTACCAAGAGATAACGGTGGTGTGTCGTTCCAATGTCCATTGTTGACTTCAACAAACTATACCACGTGGGCAATCAAGATGGAGGCTATCATGGATGCTCAAGGTGTTTGGGAATCCATAGAACCAAATGTCGGAGTGACTGTTGACGAGAAGAAGAATAAGATGGCACGGGCCTACATTTTCCAAGCAATACCAGAGAATATTCTCATGCAGGTGGCCAAGAAGAAAACTGCAAAAGAAGTGTGGGAATCTTTGAAAATTCAGTACCTGGGTGCAGATTGAGTGCAAAAGGCAAGATTGCACTCACTCAAGAGTGAGTTTAATGCACTGAGGATGAAAGAAGGAGAGACCATAGATGAATTCGCGGGAAAGTTGAGTGGTATTAACTCAAAATACATCAGTCTTGGTGCAACAATAGAAGACAACACTTTGGTGAGGAAGTTGCTTGATTCTGTCCCAGAAAAGTATCTACAACTTGTAGCCTCCATTGAACAATATTCAGATTTGGATACCATGCCATTTGAAGAAGCTATAGGAAGACTCAAAGTGTATGAGGATCGGTTGAGAAGTCGCACCGAAACCACTAATGCTGAAGCTGGTCTGCTGCTCACCCGATCAGAGGGGCAAATGGGTCAAAAGTCAAACAAAAACTCCACCAACTCAGCAGGAAGAGGCCGTGGCTCATCTCACAGCGAGAGGGGAGGTCGAGGAGGCCATCGTGGAGGAAGAGGAGGCTCAAGGGGTAGAGGTGGTCGGGGTAATCACCAACAATCTCGAGACAATGGTCAAGTAAAGGGAAGAGACAAGAGTCACATAAAGTGCTTCAACTGTGATGTGTTTGGACACTATGCATCGGAATGCCCCAATCCTAAGAGGAAGGAGGTTGATGTCAATCTCACACAGGTACATGAAGAAGAACATGCTCCTTTATTAACTGTCTGGGGTGAAGATACAGATAACTGGGTACCGCTTAATGAAGACAAAGTGTTCCCAGCAACAAAAGAAAATGAGAAGGATACATGGTACTTGGATAATGGGGCCAGTAACCACATGATAGGGGTGCGTGAGTACTTTGCAGAACTTGATGAAAGAGTAACAGGGCAGGTGCGTTTTGGGGACGGGTCTAAATTTCAGATCAAAGGAAGGGGTACAATTCTGTTGGAATGCAAAAATGGAGAGCAACAAGTCATCTCTGAGGTATATTACATCCCAGCTTTACAAAGTAATATACTTAGCCTACGACAGATGACAGAAGTGGGATACAAGATCGAGATGCTTCATGAATTCTTAAGGGTTCATGATGCTAGCAACAGGTTGATAATGAAGGTACAATGTTCAAAGAACAGGTTGTACAAGATTGTCCTACATACAACACAACCTGTGTTCCTTAGTGCAAGCCTAGATGATACAGCATGGCTGTGGCATGCAAGATTGGGTCACGTAAACTTCCGTGTGATCGAGTCTATGGTGGTAAAGGATATGGTGTGGGGAGTGCCAAGAATTCAGCATCCCACACAGATTTGTGAGGGATGTTTAGTTTCCAAACAGACCCGATATCCGTTCCCGAAAGTAGCACAGTGGCGTGCAAGCTCTCCACTTGAACTGATTCATGCAGATTTGTGCGGTCCTATAACGCCCCAAACACTAGCTGGCAACCGGTACTTCCTTCTCATGGTAGATGACTACAGTAGATACATGTGGGTGTCGATGATCAAAGACAAAAGTGAAGCTTTCACTGCCTTCAAGAAGTTCAAGAATCGAGTAGAAGGTGAAGGGAAATACAAATTAAAAGTGTTGCGCATAGATCGAGGAGGTGAATTTATGTCAAATGAACTCACTGAGTTCTGCAATCGGGAAGGAATCAAGAGGCAATTGACTGCACCCTATTCCCCTCAACAGAACGGGGTGGTAGAACGCCAGAACCGTACACTTCTTGAAACCACCAGGTCCTTGCTGAAAGCCATGGATGTCCCAGAAATACTGTGGAGAGAAGTCGTTCGCCACGCCGTGCAGATTTTAAACCGAGTCCCAACAAGAGGAGTAAAAGACATGACTCCATATGAAGCTCTACAGGAGATGAAGCCAACGTTGGAGCACTTTAGAGTGTTCGGTTGTGTAGCTCACGTAAAGATACCAACGAATAAACTCACAAAGTTGGGAGATAGAAGTGAACAAATGGTGTATTTGGGAAACGAGGTAGGAAGTAAGGCGTTCTGGTTGTATTGCCCTAAACGAAATAGAATATATGTATCAAGAGATGTCGTATTTGAAGAGAAAAGGAAATGGGATTGGGCTAAAGTCCTCTGTGAAGGCCCAATACTAAGTAATTCTTGGGTCAGGTTCCCTAGTGAAGGAATAGCCCAAGATACGATGGAGGAACTCGATCCAACATTAGGAGAAATTGGAAGCCCTAGTTCGCCACCGCATGGGTATCAGTCATCCACAACACCAACATATCATTCACCTCCTGTGAACGAAGTCCCAATAAGTCCAGGAGATTCCACGAGTCTAGCATCAGAAGAAGACGTAGACAGGTCCACGTATGACGATACCCTTGTTCAAGGATTTAGGGCCTTAACAGACATTTATAACGAAACCCAGGAGATGGAAGATGATGCAGAGATGCTAATGTACGCAGGTGAAGAACCTACCACGTATGAAGAAGCTTCAGGTGACAAAGAATGGAGAAATGCGATGAAACAAGAACTGGAATCAGTTGAAAACAACAATACATGGAAATTGACTCATCTCCCTAAAGGGCAAAAGGCGATAGGGCTGAAGTGGGTATTCAAGTTGAAAAAGAACGCAGAAGGGAAGTAACAAAACACAAAGCCAGAATCGTCGCAAAGGGATATGTACAGCAAAAGGGTGTAGACTTTGATGAGGCTTTTGCACCGGTGGCTCGTCTGGAGACAATTCGCTTGGTACTGGCATTGGCAGCAAGTGAAGGGTGGAAAGTTCATCACTTGGATGTGAAATCTGCGTGTTTGAATGGAATTCTACAGGAAGAGGTGTATGTTACTCAACCAATAGGTTTTGTCATTGCTGGAAAAGAAAACATGGTCTACAAGCTTAACAAGGCGCTCTATGGCTTGCGACAAGCACCAAGAGCTTGGAATGATCGGCTTGACAAGATCTTGAAAGAGATGGGATTCCAAAGGTGCCCACAGGAATATGCCGTATACAAGCTCCAGAAATCAAATAACACCTTGATTGTGGGTGTTTATGTAGACGACCTAATCGTGACAGGTACAAGTGAGGAGCTGGTGGTTGAATTCAAAAGGCGGTTGCTAAAGAATTTGGACATGAGTGATATGGGAAGTCTATCCTATTACCTGGGGATAGAAGTCCAACAAGGGCATGGAGGTATCACAATCAGCCAAACCGGGTATGCTAAGAAGATATTACAAATAGCAGGCATGAGAGATTGTAACCCATCAAAATACCCAATGGAACCAAGGCTTGCTCTAACAAAAGATGAAGATGGAGTGCTAGTCAATGCCATTGATTACCGACGCCTGATTGGCAGCCTCCGTTACCTCATTCACTCAAGACCGGATTTGAGCTACTCAATTGGAGTAGTAAGCAGGTACATGGAGTCACCTAAGGAGAGCCACCTCAAGGCAGTTAAACACATTCTAAGGTACCTAAAAGGGACAATCAACTATGGTCTAGTATACAAGAAGGGTGGAGACAGAAAGTTGATTGGATTCAGTGATAGCAGCTATGGAATGGATGTTGATGGCAGAAAAGGCACAACAGGGATGGTGTTTTATTTTTCTAGGAATCCAATAACATGGTCATCCCAGAAACAACAAACTGTAGCCTTGTCTTCGTGTGAAGCAGAATTCATGGCTACAACCGCAACAGCATGCCAAGCACTCTAGTTAAGAAGTTTGCTGAAGGAGCTAACTAGCTGGAAGGAAGAAAGTGTCAGGATGTATGTAGACAACAAGTCAGCCATAGCTCTTATGCAGAATCCTGTTTTTCATGGGAGGAGCAAACACATTGACACTAAGTTTCATTTCATACGGGGTTGTATTAAAAGGAAGCAAATTGATGTGAAACACATCAGTGGTGAGGAACAAAGAGCAGATCCCTTGACAAAAGCTTTGCCAAGACTCAAGTTCTTAGAGATGAGAGACCTTTTGGGAGTTATAAGGCTCGAGGACAAAGTTCAGAATTAAGGGGAAGTATGTGGAAGAAAAAGTAATTCTGACTTGGTCTTCAATTGACCTTGTCAATAGGAATAAGTGGCTTAGTTGCCACCTAGTTAGGAGCACACGTTTATTCAGTTTTAGCTTTGCAGTTACTTTGTTTTGTTTTGCTATTTAAAGCCTGTAAGTCTTTGTTTTGATTATCAGAAATAAGAAGGAGAAAACTGGGAATCTTTTCCTGCAATTCTGTGTTTTTCTTTATTTGGGTATACTACTTTTGATCTTTACAGGGGCCTGATCCAACAATTGACAACGAATATTTTTCATGTATCTTTTTTTTATCATGCTTTTCTCTTGATGTGGATTGAACTATCTGTGTTTCTCTTTATCTGTGTTATATTTCTTTCCTTATATATTATACATCTATTTTAATGTTTTGACAATATGGTGATTGATTTGCAGAAAGAGAATGTTCATCATTCAATTATATTTGGCCTTCAAAATGGTAACTCGAGACAAGACGTAGGCTAACTCTATACTGTCTTAAGGTATAACTCTATCACTCTATCATTATTTTACATTCGTAATGATTAACATACAATCATTGATTTTTTTATTATAGTTTACTTTCATTTCTTCCTATTATAACATTGTACTTCGAAAAATCTACGTAATTGCATAAATGTTATCCAAATAAAAAACAATTCTCATAACTATAATTGGGAAGATTTTCAAAGTAGAATGTCCTTACAAGAAAAAAATTGAAACTACAATGCTATAAATGGATCCTTTTTAAGAGTACAATGCTTTAATAAAAAAGAAATTGTAAGTACACTAAAATGATAGGAAAAAATGAAAGTATGTTGCTATATATTTTTATAATACAAGTTGAAGAAAGTGGAATATTTATACATGATGCTTATCTCCCTCAACGACTGTTAGACAAGTTGATGTACATATACAACTATGTGGAGATGGCCCGAGTCACTAGCATTCCCCTATAATTTCTTCTATCTAGAGGACAGAGTATTAAAGGTCATCTTTTATAAAAAAAAAAATGGAATTTGTATTTATTATTATATGGAAGCATTAGTTTTTGAAATTTAATTGAATGTTTGTAGGTACTTTTTCAACTTTTAAGGAAAGCAAAACAGAAAAATCTA
Source organism: Lactuca sativa (assembly GCF_002870075.4). Lineage (NCBI taxonomy): Eukaryota > Viridiplantae > Streptophyta > Magnoliopsida > Asterales > Asteraceae > Lactuca > Lactuca sativa. The sequence continues at coordinate 178,446,032 of NC_056626.2, read as the reverse complement.
GTGCTTCCTAATGTGAGTCAAGCAGGATCTGAACAAGGAACATACGAAGGTGCAACTGTGAGTATATTCTTTTTCACTATATTCACATTCTAGATTTAAATATTTATTATAAATGTTTTACATAGAAGTAATGTTTTCTGTATAGGTTTTGGAAGCCAGGGCAGGATTCTTTGAGAAGCCAAATGCAACATTGGATTTTACATCCTTATATCCATCAATCATGATGGCATATAACTTATGCTACTGCACTTTAGTAAGAAATTTTTACATTTTGATTAAATATATAATGTTCAAGTTATGTTTCTTTTTTTACTTAAGCGGTTAAGTAAAAACACTTGACTTAATGTATTATGATATTAAACCTTTACCTATTTTTCCTTTTTTCCTCCTCCCAACCCTTCTAGTATTGATACATATTGTTGAAATTTGTTTTTTGAAATGTAAGGGTATAATGGTCATTTAATCTCATTAAGATGGTTTAATGTTGTTAATTTAGATTTGTTGTTTTTTTGTTGTTAAGGTAACTTCTGAAGATGCATAGAAGCTTCAACCTTCCACCAAAATGTGTCAATAAAACTCCATCTAGTGAAACGTTTGAGAAGTCAGATTTACAGAAGGTTGTTACTGACTTGATGACATGTTATATTTTACACTATAAAAAACATTTATGACAAGTGATTATAATTTTCTAAATATTTTCAGGGCATACTTCTGGAGATTCTTAAAGAACTGTTGGTTGCCCGTAGAAGAGCTAAAGCAGATTTAAAAGTATGTTATTTCTTAACGAGATAACTGCAAAAAATAGCAATGTACTTCCATTTATTTGTTATTATAGCATTCTACTATTTATTTTTATTTTTTTCTATTACAACATGGCATATTGAAAAATATTTCTAATTACAGCAAAGTCATCTAAATACAAAGCAATTATTACTCCTCCTATAATCTCTAGATTTTTTAATGTATAATGCAAAAAAATTGAAGTGCAATGTTATAATTATTTGGGTAAATAATGAGTTTGTTGGGTCAGGAAGAAAAGGATCCCCTAATGAAAGGTGTATTGGATGGTCGCCAGCTGGCTTTGAAGGTAACACAACAAAAAGTTTTTCATTTTCCTAATTCTTTTTTGCTAAAATAACATATGCTTATTTTATTACGTGATATTTTTCAGATAAGTGCAAATTCAATGTATGGATTTACAGGAGCTACCTTTGGCCAGTTACCATGTTTAGAAATTTCTTCTAGCGTTACTAGCTATGGTAATAATATATTTATTAATATTATCATCCATAAAAGTATCTCCTCTCCCTATTTTAATAAAAGAATTAAATTTTGTCATATGACATCGCGTCCAATCCTCTCTAATGAAAATTAAATTACTATTTTACCCTTCATTCTTATTAATTAAAATCCTATAATTTAGGCAATAAATTAGGAATGCACAAACTTCCTTTAATTTTGTCTTCTTTTTTTGGAAATCTATTCGAATTTTGAAATATATAAATCCCTCATCATATGACAATATCATTTTCATGATTGATTGTGTTTTTTTCACTTCATTCATATTTATATTACATTGTACAAAATCATGATTTTATCAAATATGTACACATACAGAACGTAGCAGATATTCATAACAATGTATATATTAATTTTAACTAATCATTATAAGCTTACATACAAAACTTCTATTTTTTATAAATTAATAAATTTTTACAAATTTTTTATTAGTCATTACAATTTAAATTTATCAATAGTGTTGTTTTTCTCAACTGTGGTTTCCACGGGTATTAACCTAGTATGTTAATATGATTATTTAATTATGGAAATGACACCTCCTGATTTTGTAAGTTTTAGGGATAATGACTTAGGAGGGTAATAAGATTTTCAGTTTGTCCGTATTAGGTCACAGTTTTTTTTTGTGCGTATTAGACCAATATGGTTGTTATTACCGTTTAAAAATAATCATTTTACTGGTTAAAACCGGTAAAAAGGACTATTTCTAAACGGTAATTGGTCTAATACGCACAAAAAAACCTTAGTGACATAATATGAACAAACTGGAAATCTAATTACCCTCCTAAGTCATTAACCATAATTATTTATATTACATGCTTACTAATCAATGTGACTGACCTGTTTGACTGAAAATAGTTGCTTCCATTTAAACTTATCTCACAACCCTTCCAGAACTTCTAAGTCCAAAAACTCATATGATTGATGATCTTCATTACATAAATATGCAAAATTTTATCAATAACTTCTTTTTTGTCATTTAAATGTTTACGTGAACACATCCATATGTACAAAAACAATCTCACTTTGATACCTCCCATCAATGTCTACATTTGATAACGAATGGAAATGTAAAACTAACAAGGACTTGCAGAGGATGCCTATTATCAATTATTTTATAAAAAACAAAACCACACCATGAACTAAGAAATTGAAGTTCCAAAATTAATCAAAAATCAACACATAAACAAACACATACAGACTATATACAACACATAAACGGAAGTTTATAAAACATGAAACTTAATGACAGGAAAAGTAAAAAACTTAAAGGAGACTTTATAAAAAGAAAGATCACCCTTACTTGCCACAAACGATTGAAGACATCAACAAGAAGATCAATCTGACCATGGAATCCACATGTTGTTTGATCATGACTTCAGTAGATGAACTATCGAAATGTAAGAATTGCGATTGAACTCTATTAGCATTTGAAAATGGAATTAGGGTTCCAGAGAAGACGACGAAGAGTTTAAAATTTTTTTGGACCATTTCTCGATTTATGTGTGTCATCCTTGCGCACGGGCCATGCTAATCTTCTCTGTATCGTTCCAATTTTATCGGATGTCCCCAAAGGGATGACTATAGATGAAGAGCTTCGCCATATAGAGGAGTAGCAGGTTATATGGGACGACGCGAGTTCTATACGAACTAGTTTACTGTTGATGGTCATATATTCTCAATGTCTTTAAAATTAGGGTTAATGACTTAGGAGGGTAATTAGGTGTCCGGTTTGTCCGTATTAGGCCATTAAGGGTTTTTTTGTGCGTATGAGACCAATATGGTAGTTATTACCGTTTACAAATAGTCATTTTTACCGGTTAAAACCGGTAAAATGACTATTTCTAAAAGGTAATAACAACCATATTGGTCTAATATGCACAAAAAAAAAACCTTAGTAACCTAATACGGACAAACTGGAAACCTGATTACCCTCCTAAGTCATTATCCCTAAGTTTTATTTCAGGTCGACAGATGATCGAAGAAACAAAGAGACTAGTCGAAGATAAATTTACAACACTAGGGGGCTATGAACATAACGTTGAGGTAATTACTAAAACTAAATACTTTTCTTATTTTTATTTTTATTTTATAATTGATGTTTTAAAAGAAAGATAATGCTGAAATGTCAGGTCATATATGCGGCTCTTGTGGCCGTTTAAGAAATATATATATATATTTTTTAAATTTTAAACACAATCAACTTCACCCATAAATTACCCACTATTCTATTTACATTTTACACTTCAAAAAAACACTCTCTACATACCTTCTACAAAAAACACTCATCTCTCTTATATATTTTTTTCTCTCTATATGGATTCAAATTAAGACACCCCAAAAACTCCAAATACAAATGTTAGCTATATGCAATTGTTAACCTCTCCAATCCATCAACAAACTTTATTCACCACTTCATATCCCCCAAACTTCTACCAACAACAACCATAACAATTTAATCAACCCCAATTCTAAGCCTTTCAACAACAATCTTCTCAACAATTTCAACAACATTAATCTTTTATACCTCAAAAATTTCAACCATCTCAAGTCTTATTATCTCAATCTCAACCTATAAACCTCGACAATGACGACGACGACGAACGGGTCCAAGAAACAACACAACCAACTCGTTAAAGGCAAAAAAAACAAGAGATCCAAAAAAAAAAGAACTACTGCATGGAACGAAGACGAGGAGGAAGCTTTAGCGAAAACTTGAATTTTCAGATCGCAAGACGGGGATGTTGGCAACTTGCAAACGGGTCAAAGTTTTTGGTGTCGTATTTTAGACCACTTTCATGCGTTATTAGGAAAGAAAATGGAGCGGACATACGACTCGATCAACGCAAAAAGGTGTGTTTTGCGAGTGGCTTGCACCAAATTCAATGCTATATTTGACAAATTTAAAAATATACATAGAAGTGATAGCAACGATTTCAACTTTTTAGCAACTGCGACGTACGAATACATCCGAGTTGGACGTGGGTTTTGGACTCGACCTCAACGATGACTTCAATATGCCGCCGAGGGGGAGGGTCCACCGGACGTTCGACTTCGTCGACCATCGGGAAGGGATAAAGCGACAAAGGGAACATCTTCAAGCGGAAAAGCACCGACAACTAGCAAAGAAGGATTTGCGGCATCCATAGATAAAGCTCTAGTATTTCTAGAAAAAAAAATACGAAACAACGAAGATAGCTCATCGCCAAAAAATAACTCTTACTGATCTTCAAATCATAAACACAAAGCCCCAATCGGATATTGACCCGGAAAATCTTGCGACGTTTTTTAGAATCCAACAAGTCCGGGAGAAATATAGAATTTAGGTTCTAATATTTATGGTTTTAAGTAATTTAGGATTTTAATTTTTTTATGTTTTTTTTTAAATTTTAGTATTTTAATTTGTGTCTTTTATATTAATGTAATGTGTTTTTAATTTTAATGTAGTGTGTGTTTTTTATTTTAATTATGGTTTTATTTTGTTTTTTATTTAATATAATGTTAAAAAAATAAAAAATACAAATATATATTTGTGGAGTGGTAACCATTTCTAATATCTAATGGTTGGTGGTGAAGCTGTGGGTTGATAGTAAAGCTGACGTGAAGCAGAAATAGCAAAACTTTATCGGTGGATTGAGTGTGACCACTCCCAACCCATGGAAGGAATAAAGGAATTTAATTAATTAATTTATTTTTTTAAATATGTTTTATGACCTTTGAGTTCTATTGTCAGGTATTGAAACTGTTAGAAGGGACAATTGTCTGTCTGTTAAAAACCTGGTAACTGAGTGCCTCTAAAATATTAATAAACAGAGACATACCTACAGCTGTTCAGTTTGTGAAGAATACTATTTCGGATTTAAAAATGAATCGCATGGATTTATCTCTTTTGATTATTACCAAGGTAAGAATTTTTTTTTAGGGTTTACTGGAAGGTAAAACTAAATGTGCCTTTTTTAAACTACTTTAGTTAGTTAAGACATTGACAAAAACACGAGAGGATTATAAAGTTAAAGCTGCACATGTTGAGCTTGAATGCGAAAGGTTTCTACTTTCATTTCTTTATATTACAGCATTTTTTTTTTTGATGATATTATACTTCAAAAAACCTACCCAAGTATAGCATTAATTATCCTTTCATTTTTTTTTTTTTTTTGTTTTTTTATCTTTACGACATTAACTTTGGGGTAAACTTTTGGCTTGTCATATTTACAGAGATGCAGCGACTGCTCCAAATGTAGGTGATCGAGTACCATATGTCTTTATGAAAGCTTCCAAAGGTGTCATGGTAAATCTGAACACATTTTTTATCCTTTGACATATATACCCTTTTGTGTACCATTTATAAATTGAACTACTAATTTTGCGAAAAAACAAACATATGACACGTCAGAGGATCTGATTTATGTGTTATAGTATACCAATTGATACTGATCAATACTACCTTATAAATTACATACAAGAGGTTTGTTCATTTTTAAGCATGCTTTTTAAAAACTTATATTCAGATTTGGTTCTACCTGTTGTGCTAAGTAGTTTATTTTGCAGCCATTATTGAGGATTTTTAAACCCGTTTTAGAAGAGAACTTTTTCATGAAAACCACACTAAAACTATTTCCATTTCTACTCCATCAAATAGTGGCATAATGAAGTATTTTACGAAGGAAGACTCATTTATCCAAATAGGAAAAATAAATAAAGAGTGCCTTATTCTTTTTCTTTTTTTAGGAACAAAGATCAAACACAATTGCTCGGATTGTAAGGAAAAGGAAAAGGAAAAGGAAGCTGAACTTCATTGCAAAACAGTAGCAAAGGGTATGCAAGTTGTTTTTTTTTTCAAATTGGTGACATAAAGTTAAAACAAACAGATTTAACTATTTTCTTATCTGCCTTAATTGTAGTATCTGAGTTAGAGGAGCTGTTTGGGAAGCTGTGGACACAGTGCCAGGAATGCCAAGGATCTCTTCATCAAGATGTTTTATGCAAAAGGTGCCCATATATTTTTGTACCTAAAGAGTTTTAAACAATATTTCTCAAAAAAAACGCATTTGAATTCTATTATGTATAATGTATTTCCACCTAAAAACAGAAGGATAATTTAATTATATATATTTATATGTTTACTTTTGAATAATGAAAAAAAAAATTCCAAAAAATATCAATAGAGGACACAGTGTTGTCATATGTCATTCATTCCTGTTTAATCGTTATGTGTTTGTTTGTGTAGCCGGGATTGCCCCATATTCTACCGAAGGAAGAAAGCGCAAAGAGACATGGCAGAAGCCAAAGTCCAATTTGAAGGATGGAACTTCTAATATTCTTCTCTTGTTGCCTAAAATTACCATTATGCCTGCCCTTGGAATTCATTCCATATCTTGCGTATCAATCTAACATATAGATTTAGTTTATGTACATGCATTTTGTTATGGTACAAGGACGGTGGCGAGGGTAAGTGTGTCTTTGGTGGGTATTTTTTTTAGTTTTTATAATAAGGTATATATAATTAAAATTGGGGACCTACCCTAAATATTTTTAGTGAACTACCAGAATATTTTTACCAAACGTAGCCCAATACAACTTCAAATAAAAAAAGAAAAAGAAAGAAGAAAAAATCATGTGAACGAAAGTAGGAATTAGGGAACGACATTTCGTCTTCACTCCTCAATTCCAGCTTCAATCTTCATAATCGACGATAATACCGATTCCATCCGAGGTCCCTTAGAATAAGTTCGGCAGCGGATCATGAAATCTTGGTCTTCTTCTCTATCTAATGAATGGGGAGTCCATTTTAAAATCGTCCGCCCTGCACCCACCCCCCGAGTATATGCTTCAACAGAAATCACACACCGGTAGATTATAACTAGTAAAATGACCGCCGGTAACCCACTAGATAAAGTATATTACAAAGCATTACATAGTCCGTTTTAGGGATTGGCGACTTACCCATTCAGTGACTTTGGCACTGGACGTTCCCCATACGGGTACTGTCTCCCATACGGGCACTGGACGTTCCCCATACGGGTACTGGTTGGGTGAATTCAATAATAAACGCGTGTTGGCATTCCAGCCTCCCTTCACCTTTTATGGCCACATATCTTTCTGTCTAAGGAATGGGAAATCCTTATCCTGTTCCATAAATCCAATTTGCATTTCATCCGGGAAAAGCCATCTTTTGCTCAATAATGCTTTTGTCATTTGATCCAATAGTGTTCAGTTAGATAGGAAGATATTTGATAATCTTTTTTTTTGGCTTATACGACTTGACCCAATCCAAACCTGTAACTAGTATTGTTTGGTTGTTTTTCATTTTATAATGGTTTTATTTAAATAGTGAATCATGTGGTTTTACGTTCTAGACCCACCACTATACAAGGATCTTCGTTTTAAAATGTAAAAAATAACTTTTGTTGTAATGAATTAGTAGTTGCTACTTTTTCATTTTTTACATATAGTTATACAAATATTTGGATATAGTGACCAATCTACACTGCTGCTTTCAGTCAATTTTTGCTCATAGTGTATCTTTTACATAACCTAATATGTGTATGCCACATGTTAGATTAGGTGATACATGTTTGTATACTAATAAATAGCGATACAAAAGTGGCTAACCTAATAAATACAAAAAAGTGGCTAGGGTTTAGCATTGAAAGAAAAAATATAATTATAAAAAAAGGTAAAGAAGACTATAAAAAGTAAAGTTATATATGGTGAACCTAGCTAAAGGGCTAAACATAAGGTCTAATATAAGATAAACTCAAAATATTTTACCTTGCTAACATCCATTCAAACTCGTAATGCTACAACAATGAACATTGAGACAGAAAAAAGCGAAAATGAGAAGTTGATTAAGCCTTCATGAAAATATCAACAATGTGGTTGATGGTACATATGGTACCAAGATGGTTTTGAGTTGGAAATCATTGCGAGTGAAATGTCAATTAATCTCAATATGTTTTGTCCACTCATGGAAAACGAAATTTTGTTGCAATTTGTATTCCATTGTTGTCACAATGCAAGGGGATAGACTGAGAAATAACAACGCCCATATCTACAAAAAGCCAACATAACCAAATAATCTCATGAGTAGCCACAACCATACCACGATACTCAACCTCTGTATATGAACGAAAGACCGCATCTTGTTTCTTACTTTTTCATAAGATTAATGAATCACCAAGGAAAACTCCGAAAACCTATAGTTGACTTGTGACTATTAGGTTCTTTATCCTAATCAACATCATTGTAGGGTTCTAGGCACACAACTCTAAAAAAGATGTGGAAGAGAACAAGAGACTTTGAAACTAAGTTCCCCAAAGATATCTCAAGATTCGAAAAACAACCCCCCAATAAACAGTAGTGGGAGCAATAACAAACTAAATAACCACATGAACTGCATGAGTTATGTTGGTACAAGCTCAAGATTTGATAAAAGAACACCAATAATCATAGAATACCGAACATTGGTTTCAAGGGGTGCTTCAACATTCTTGTTGTCAGTGAGTCAAGCACATTCAAATAGATCATATATGTATTTCAACCGGGACAGAAGACAACATTTGGAGATTGAGCAACCTCAATTCCCAAAACATATCGCAACAATCATAAGTCTTTCATAGAATACCACTGAGCATAATCACGCTTTAAGGACTCAATACCATTATAGTTATCACCAGTAAGTAGTAATCATATCATTTATATATAAGGATAAAAGAATTTGAAGTGTAGTCTGGCACCAAAAAATTCAAAATAACACATATATAAGATGTTATAAAACATTACCACCACATAATATTTTATTGTTTTTATATATATATATATATATATATATATATATATATATATATATATATATATATATATATAAAAAACAATAAAATATTATGTGGTGGTAATGTTTTATAACATCTTATATATGTGTTATATATAAATGATTTTTTTATATTATCCCAAAAGAAAACCGACATATTTATTTGAAAAACAAGATATGATATATTTATTATATGAAGGGGTTTTACAAAATACTTAAGATAGATAAATGATAAATTAGTTAATTTTGAAAAAAAAACTTTAGAAATGGTTATTGAAGAAGTGTTGACAAAAAAATTAAATAAAGATTATTAGAAAGCTGATGTGACAAAATTAATATCTTGTAAGTAAGGGTATAAGTATATCACGCCATCGACGTGATGCTGAGGTGGAACCCCCCCCCCCCCCCCCCCCAAGGAGTGTGATGATGATGTGGAGTGGCCTTTGGTGGTGTTGCTTACACCCAACCACACCTTATTTCTTCTTTATTTTGCATTTCTTCCTTCTTCATGCATGATCTCCGGTACAGATGAACAGTTAGTCTCAAATCTCAATCTGGTACCGGTACTTAATATGTATATATATGGGATGATACTCGGGATAACATGTATCTAATATTCGGGTTTTGATACTAGATACTAGGTACCAAAAATATTTGGTATTTTCCTGGACTGACCTAAAGATGAAACATCATGAACGAGTTCAATGTCATCTCGCTTGGGGGTAAATGAGATACACATTACCAAAAAAAAAACTATTGTTCCATCGAGTTCCTACCGTATTCAAGAAAAAAAACCTTCGATCAAGTTCAATTGATCAAATCAGTGTATTTTTCTTTTATCGTTGATAGCTAATTTTTAATTAATTAAAAGTTAATTAATTAAAGGGACTAATGTTAGTAAATCAAAAGGTGTAATTAAGTGGAACATTTAAAAAAAGATAGGGATAGGGATGGATGAATTTGGATAGACCCTATCAGGGTTTTGGAGTTTCTTTAAGACTAAGCAACTATAAGCCTTAAAATAAGGAGCTAGGGATCAAACCTTAGATGCTCCTAACCTTTAAAAAATTCGGCCCTCCTTAGCCCTTTCTCTCATATCCGAAAATCCTAACCCTTATAGAGTTTGTGGGGTTTTTGAATTTTGTCTCTTATCTTCTAATTTTATTTTTTTTATTTTTTTTGCTTTTTGGGTGTTTTGGGTGTGATACCATTAGAGGAATTATAGGTGGCAAGAACTTGATCTCAAACAAGGAGATCTCTACCTTCCAAAGAGGTATGCAATTTCTTATTACTTTTAGTAGTTGCAATAATAGGATGAATAGATTTTCTAATACGTACCCCAAAGGCACATATAAGAAATATTAATTATAGGAAATATTATTATAATTAAATGTGAAATCTATTAGTTATAGGGAATATATTCTATATAATGAATGCATGTTACATTGCTCAAATAAGAAATATTCCATATAATTATTTCATTTCACATTTAGTTATGATAATATTTTCTATAATTAATTTTTCTTATATGTGCCCTGAGGGCACATGTTAGAAATTTATAGCGACATAAGAACATGGTTTGGCATGCAGAATTAAAGCTTGCACAATTGAACATGGTGATTTGGGTGTTCAAGAGATGTATCGATTGTATATGGTGTTACAAAAAGGATCTCGATCTAGACTACATAAATAACACACACTTACACACTCACTTTTACATCTCTCAAGCACACCTCTACAAGTGGTATGAACCCACTATTTATAGAGGCGTTTACATGTCTCTCTCTCACTCTCTATCTCTCATGTGTCAAAAGGCAAATACTCCACATGCAAGTGGGTTTTACAAAAGTCAAACATTTACAAAGTCAATCATGAATAACTTTGCACCCCAACATTCTCCCCCTTAAAGTTAGGAATGAATGACTTTCTTCAAATCTTCCAAAGTCAAGAAACTACGCGGTTCGAGCCTCAAAGGTGACACATGTTGAAACGAACTTCAATCTTCAATTCTTCCATGATTCTTCAATTTGGGCTCTAGGATGTGAGACCATACAAACCGAGCAACAACGAATGATTAACTCCAAATAATCATCCTAAAGTTGCGCATAAAAACACACCCAAAAAATCTTCAATAATTCCAAACCCATTTTGAATACATCACTTCCGCACTTCCAATTGCATCATCTCATGGCTTTAAAACTTCAAGATCACTTCGGTCTTCAAATCCGCGTAATATGAAAAATTCAAGTTCGAATTTCCATATAAAACTTCTCCCCCTTTTTATAATCGAAATTTGATTATAAAACTCCAAGGAAAAAGAACGTGCTCTATTTGGAATTTTTCGTGTCAAAACTCCCCCTTAACATGTGGCATAAACTTTGTGCTTCAATCCGGAAAATCCAAAAAATAATCAATTTTTATCTTCGTTCACGAATTGCCTTTGACAAAATTTCTCAAAAATGGGTAGAAATTGTCAATTTCAAAATTCTGCAGTGACCCGTTGCGCCATAACCAGCAAATATGCGAAAATCTCCCCCATTTGCGAAACTGGGTAGAATGTGTGAATTCGCACAAACTGCAGAGACCTGATTCGAAAATATTCCCATTTCTCAAAAATTTTACCCCAAATGCGAAACTGGGTAAAATTTGCCAATTCGCATAAACTGTAGGTATGTGAAATGAAAATTCAACATTTATCACATTTTATGACCCGATTGCGAAAGTGTGTTAAAAACTGTCACATCTTTGAAAGTTCAGGGATACGAAATGAAACAACCCTTTCACTTCGCATTCCAGTTGCATATGAAGACTTTCGCACATTGAACATACGATCCATGGATGCGAACAAACCATCTGATACCAACCCAATCATCGATCTTAGATGCGAAGCCTTGTTTGACTGTCAACCCAATGAATACAACCTCATATGCGAAATTGATTTTGACCCACAAAACGAAAACACGATTGTGACCACAAATACAAAATCACTTTATTCACATATCAAACTGGTTTGGAGCATTCGACATCAAGCTAATCACCACAAATTGAACCTGATTTCGACATCAATTAACCCAAGCAACAATCGACTCCAAAATTTATCTGTTGACCACAAATATAACCCTTCGTTCTCAAATCAACATCATTCCAAATATGTTCGACACCATGATCCAATTCCAAACCAAATTTGACCCTATATGTCGAAATTAACTCCTTTTGACTTCCAAGACTCCATCGTTCGACATCAATATTGACCACAAGAGGTTCAATTTCCAAATCACATTCAAGATGCGAACATGAACCCATTCACAGTGCTCAACATCAAGTCCATGAACCCAACCAATTTCGAAATTAACTCTCAAATTGAACTTGATTTTGACACACACAGCCTCAAAACAACTTGTATCTATCGATTTCATCTACCAATTCATCAATTCATCACACAATCATCGACTTTGACTTTTTCACAGTTTGACTTTTCAGAGTCAAAGATCAAAAAGCACCAAATTCATGATTCTATGGCCTAATTTCAGATCAAACAAAGAATCTTCAACTTGTTCTTCATTACATTCAAGTGTTATTGGTCAAGATTATCAAAATCAATGGACCAATTTCAGAATTCTTCACTTTGACTTGATCATCATCAATTTTGGTATTAACAAAACTGGAAAAAAATCGATTCACAAGTTCTGATAACCAAGGAATGCTAATCGATTTTAAAGAACGATGATAAGATAACGAAAATGAAAGAATGATCAAAAGTCGATTCAAGAATATCAACAGCGTACAACCATGAAAGCATATGGCATACAGAAGGCGAACAACACTGAATTAGAGTTAAATGGATTTAAAGCAATCTTGGGCTCACATAGTGAAATCGAGAAATGTATTAGATTTGAGAAAATGGGCTTACAAATCCGTTTTTGAATAGTAATTGATCCATTCATTTGAATCAATAATAACGAAAATATTAGGCTCTTTGTTGACCGATATACGAATCAAGAAATTGTGTTGGATCAAATTATCGATGAACAGTAACAACATTATTTGGTTTTAGTCTTGATCTTAACAAAAATTTGTTGAATCACCAATGGGGTAAAAACAGATTAGATTCAACGAAACAAATTGATCAAAATTCAAAAACGTAACGCAAGATTCAATTATTATGAGAGATCATAGAGAGAGACTCACCAAAAATTGCTCCGATTGTGACAGATTTTGCCAAACTGAGAATCGTTCTTCAAAAGTCACGTTGATCGTGAAAACCAAGCTCTGATACCAATTGTAGTGACATAAGAACATGGTTTGTCATGCGGAATTAAAGCTTGCACAATTGAACATGGTGATTTGGGTGTTCAAGAGATGTATTGATTGTATATGTTGTTACAAAAAGGATCTAGATCTAGACTACATAAATAACACACACTTACACACTCACTTTTACATCTCTCAAGCACACCTCTACAAGTGGTATGAACCCGCTATTTATAGAGGTGTTTACATGTCTCTCTCTCTCACTCTCTATCTCTCATGTGTCAAAAGGAAAATACTCCACATGCAAGTGGGTTTTACAAAAGTCAAACATTTACAAAGTCAATCATGAATAACTTTGCACCCCAACAAAATTCCCTACAATGAAAGTCAGATCTATATAGGTTGCATGAACACGTAGGATTTTTGTTTTAGTCTTCTGTGGCTATGATCATGTGTTTAGAATGCCCCAAAACCTTACAATAGTGGTATTAGCGCTTTAGTTCATGATTATTTGGATTGCTTGACCCAAATTGATTTGAGTTAAATCTTGTTTGCTATTAGTTTTTTTTCGATTTTGGTTTAAAAATGTACGAATTTTAATTTTTTGTTTTTCCGTGCTTATTTTAATTACTTGTGTCCTAAGTTAGGCTTAAATGGCTATGACCTTTAAACCTAAAATCGATCAACAAAATTCGGAACATTGCAGGGTGTGGCACGCCTCTTTCCCAGCGTGGCGCATTCCGTCAGATTTGGTTTCTTTATGTAACTCTATCTGGGTTGTCAAGTTTCCTAACTTGTTCAACAAGATACACAAATATGATGATTTTGCTAGGGGAAGTTTGGTGAATGCGGTAAAGATGGTGAGTATTGGATTAGTTTGAACAGATCGCTTGATCACTTTCTTTGCTAAGTAGTTTTCCCCCAGGTAACACAAATTCTCAATAAGGATAATCTGTCTGAGATAACATAATATTGAGGCACCAAAATTGTGTTACCAATTTCTAGATATTTTTTATGTTTAAGTGAAAGTGTCAATCAAACAAGTTTTTCCTCTTGTTGCAAATAAACACTTCTTCTCCTTTTAAATTAAGTAAAAGATGTAACTTACAAGATGCAATAATGGAGCTCATTAACTACAAAATTGTAACCTACAACATGAAGGAGCTCATTAATACCAAAGGCGTAACGTACACCATTAAGAGCTTGTTACTACCAAAGGTGTAACCTACACCATTAAGAAGCTCATTAACACCAAAGGTGTAACCCCAAGGTGTTAATTACATTTCATTAATAAGTGTAACACCCAATGTATTCATTAAAGTCGAGTTCATTAACTCACAATTGCTAAAAGATTTAAGGATGCATTAATAACTTAATTTTATACATGATTTCATCAATTTCAAATATATACCAAGAATTTCAATTTGGAACCATTTAACTTAATTGATATCATGTTTTCCAAGCTTATTCTTAGAGTCTAAACATGCTTCATGAAGAAACGTGTCAGAAGAAAACCAATTTCCCATGGGTATATAATTTCAGTACTCAAATTATATAAATATAGTATTTCATAGCGAGTGAACTCCCACCAGGATTTAGAAAACTCAACGGTATGCTAAGTGATGTCATGCATATAACAATGAATTCCAAATTCCGGTATACTTTTAGTATAATTTATGATGGGAGTTTAAAAAAATCAAGACTAATAGAAGTTATTTTGGGGGTATACTCTTAGTATAATTTATGATGGGAGTTAAAAAAAATCAAGACTAATAGAAGTTATTTTGGGCAAAATTTTCGGTTCATGACATATATGAGCATTGCGTGAGTTATCTTTTTGTCAATATTCCCTCAAGAACATCCCTAATGCTAAATAAAGCACCACATGGCTTTAATAAGATAGTACGATTTCATATAATGTGACCCTAACACATAAAAACACCATATGATTTTAGGGTAGCATAGTCGCAGAACACAAAAAGAAATCGTCCATGTGTAACATCCCAAAATTTAAGACCAAAAAATTTCTTTTTAATTAATTTATTATAAAACCAACAGTACAAGAAAACATCCATAATAACATATCATGTCAAAACCAGTATGTCAGTAATCAAAGCATTTCATCATAAAACAATATCAGAGTATAATCCCAAAGATCTCGTGTGCGGAAAACAAAGTGTGATGCGCTGCGATCGTCGACTCCTTTCCTTGGAAAACGAAGTACCTGAAACCAAAAATGAAAACCTTAATCATGAAGCTTAGTGAGTTCCTCCATGATACCACAACACATACATCCTAGCATATCTGGGTGCTGGCCTACCCCTTCAGTCTCTTTCAACCGGTAGCTGGGAGCTAACCTCCCCTTCGGTGTCTTTCAACCGGTAACCGGGGACTATTTCACCTCTACCACTACCACATAATAACATAACATAAACATACTGCTAGGCATGCATGGGTTCTGACGACCCCTTCGGTATCTTTCAACCGGTATCCGGGGACTATTTCACCCCTACTACTACTAACATGTATCACAGAGCATCCTGGCACACAAACATAACAGATAAGGGTATACCAAATAATTATCACAAAGACAGTCATCTAACAAGCACCTCCTGCTAGTGGGCTGGCATTGTGGCCTTAGACTTACTTCTACTGGAAGGTAACTCACCTCAAACTACTGAAGTCTCGTAGACAAAACTCTAGCTGTTGGATGACAGGTTCTCGAACTGTCAATCATCAAAATAACACCCAATTAATAATTGGGTTCCAACCAGTGTTCTAAAAGGCGCGTCATGGCGGGCGCCAAGGCGCGCCATGGTGTGAGGCGCGGCGTCGCCTTTACGAAAAGCTTCATAACGTTGCTGTTAGGCGTGGCGCGTGGCAAGGCGTGATATGGCGTGCCATGGCGCATTATGGCGTGTTATGGCAAGTTTTTTTTCACTTGAGGCACGTTTTTTGCTCTTTTTATACCTTTTCTAATCGGACATACAAGTATTGTGTTTTTTATTAACGTTTTGTTATTAGTTGTTGATATAACACTTCTAAAAACTATGTATATTTGATATACATTTATATTTATGCGATAATATAATTATAAATTATTACAAAATCGCCGCCTTACATCACGCCTTGAAAAACGCCATGGCTCGCCATAACTCGTTAAGCTTGAGGCTTGGCCTTGCTGCCACGCCATGCCTCACACCTTTTAGAACCTTGGTTCCAACACATATCCATAAGCCCACACTTGGGGTAAAAGACTGCTTTACCCCTATCCTAGCATGATTCAAGCCCAAGGCCCAGTCCAAATGCCCAAAAGTCAACTAAGAGTCAAAGCCCAACATATGGCCCAATTTTCCAAATTGGGCCCAAACCTCTACATGGTCTTCCCTAAGGCTCAACCATTTAGTCCAGTCCAACCATGTGGAATTACAATGGTCCAACATCAAGGCCCAGATATGGCCCATCTATGGCCTAATTTTCCAAATTGGACCAAACCATGTGGCATTACAATGGTCCAACATCAAGGCCCAGATATGGCCCATCTATGGCCTAATTTTCCAAATTGGACCAAACCCCTCATATGGGCTTTACCCTAAAGCCCATTTAAATATTCTAGTCCATATGATTGTTCTTGGATGGCCCATTATTGGCCCAATTACCAAAGCCCAATAAAAAGGCCCAACTTAGGGCCCAAGTGAAATTAGGGTTTTCACATAAAATGACGATTAGGGTTAAGTGTTTCTCACTTAACCCATTAAGGACTTAATCCATTAAGTCCATCACTCTACTAGACAAATCAATGGCCCAAAATGCAGGTCCCGATAAGTCCTAGCCCAAAATCCCAAAATTAGGGTTTTCTAAACCCTAATTAGGGTTTCCAACCCAATAGGCCCAAAAGCTAAGTCCTTAGATCCATTAGGGTTCTTTAGACCCATTAGGGTTTCACTAGTCCGACACCACCCACTACCACTTTGGGTAGTGGTGGTCAATGGCGGCTAACGGTGGCGGTCACTACCTTGCAGTGGTGGTTAGGGTTCTAGTCCAATTGAGTCCAAGCACTCCAAAAGCAATCCAATCACAGACTAAGCACATCGCCACCCAACACGGCGGCTGGTGGCGGCAGTAGGCGGCAGCCACCACCTCACAGTGGTGGTTATGAGTTTCTTTTCATTATTCCTTTACCGATTACATCATACAACCAAAAAACCCAATTAACACACACACATACACTAAGATAAACACACACACACACTAAGCTAAACACACACACATAGCCACCCTTGTGGTGGCCGGTGGTGGCATATGGTGGCAACCACCACCTCACGGTGGTGGTGGTGGCCTTCTTGGTTTTCTAGCCACACAAAACCAACCCTACTTCACTGAAATAACACAAAAACCAACATTCTATGCCCAGAACAGTAACATAACCACCCACCTAGTGGTGTACGCGGTGGCAATAGCAACACAAGCGGTGACGGCAGCTATAACAACGGTGGTCTTGGCGTTTGGCAGCGTAACAGTGGAAGAAAACGAAGAGGGTGAGATGCTTCAACTGGGGGAGAAGAACAGTGGCCATGACGGTCCACCACTCGACGATAGCTGGCGAGCTCCAACGTCGTTGGCAGTAGAGTGGTAGTAGCACAAAATAGCGGCGACAGTGGTGTTATCGACAGCGCTACAGCGGCGCTGGAGGCTTCTCGGTGGTCTAAGGCTCCAACAGTGGTGGCAGCTCCGGTCGCCTATTCCCGACCTCCTAAGGGACGTAAGTCCCACACAAAGCACACACCGAAGGCTGAGGAAGATACGACAGTGGTGGCGCTTCGGTTTGTTAAGTGACGGGTGGTGGATGAAGTCTGACATGATGGCAACTGAACAAGGAGAATGAGAAGAAGGATGGATGTCCAGTGACCCATGGTGGCGACACAATCAGCGGCGGCAACTGGACGACAATGGTGAAGGTGGCGGCTGAAGACATCCTCCCTAGGGTTAGGGTTCCTTAGGGTATATATACTCGGTCTCCATTCCAACTTATTGCCATAATGACAACTATGGTCCCTCCCTCCAGAAATCATTTCGAATCAGATCCCATATTTATCCTTTAAACCCCACCTTCTAAAACCCTTCACAAATTAAGTCCGAATTTTACCAAGCAGCCCCTCCCTCTACAAATCCTTTTCAAATTAGGTCCAAAATTTACTCTTTATCTTCTGCTTCCATAAATTCTTTCATATTAAGTCTCATACCTATCAAACACCCCCTGTCTTCTAAAAATCTTTACAAAATAAATCTCGGGACTTACACTTTTAACCCCCAGCTTCTAAAACTGTGACAGATAACTCCTCGAGACCAACCCTTGATATACAATTATTGATTTTCGGGCTACTATTCATTCATTATTTTGTTTATTTATTTATTAAATATACAGGATGTTACACCATGAGGTCGATATAGCCTCATGCTCACGTGAATTCAGAATAGAGAAACAAGGGAAGTAGGTAGAATTTTTACTAGACATACGCCGGAAAAATAAAAAGATTTTTCGTTAATGCTTCTTCTTCCTTCACGTTCTCCCTCGCTCTACTTACTCTCTCTCTCTATCTCTCTCTCTCTCTCCCTCCCTCTCCCACCCGTTTTCTTCTCGTTCTCAGGTAGCAGCCTAAAAAAGATGGGGTGTTATTGGTTTTTAGAGTTAGGTGCAGCATGTGAGCCATCGAAAGTAATGAACGAAGAACACTACAAGAATAAGGAGCTATGTCGACGACATCTATCCCGATGACACGGGTCGTCGCTACAAGTCCATCTATGCCGACGACATGTCGTCGCCATACCTTTTTCCAACTTTGACTAAATTTCTTTGAACATGATATATGTGCCGACGACAAGTTGTCGCTACAAATCCGGCGGGAACGACAAAATTGTTCGCGGTATTCTGAAAGTCTATACCGACGACTTGTCGTCGAGATAGGTATCAAAAAATCTATTTTCCATTTATTTTAATTCCATGTTCTAGAAATATAGTACCACGTAGTTTTATGTAATCTATATCGATGACACGTCGTCGGCATGCCACATGGCGATTCGCGTGAAACGTGCATCCCTACAACTTGTCGTTGGCATAGGTTTTTAATTTTTAATTTTTTCTGTTTCAGTAAAAAATGAAACGGCATCGTTTATATATACCCTATACCGACGACATGTCGTCGGCATACGAGTTTTCCCTAAAAAAACACAGTCTTCGTTCATTTGCACACAACGATGTAGGTTCATATCCTCTCCAACAAAAATCACGTTTTGCCTTCCATAACTGGCGAATAGCACCAGGTAACATTTTTTCTACTCCTAATTCGTTTTTATTGATGTGTGGTAAAGATTTTTACCCCGAATTTGGGGTTTTTTTCGTGTTTATTGCTGTTCACCGGTGGTGAAGAGGTTTTGCTTCACCACCATCCATCTTCCACCACCTCAGCCTTCCCCACGAACGACTCGACACTCCTTCCAGCTTTTCTCCTTCACTGCCACAACAGGAAATCTAGTGGGTTTTTCGTGTTTTTTTTTCTTATTTTGTGTATTTTCGATGACCACCAGCCACCACCGGAGGATCACCATCAACTTTGACAATCGGAATCCGTCCATCACAGCAAGAAGAACGAAACATGTTAGTTTTTTTTCTAGTTTTTATTTAAATTGAAATTATATATACGTATAAGTTTATATGAAACTGAAATTGAAGTTGATCCTCTTATGATTATAGAATTTTTTTTGTTTGTTTGGTATATGTATGATTGTGTTGTTTGTTTGGTATATTGTGTTATTTGTTTGGTATATGTATGTTGTTTGTTTTTTTAGGTTTATATGAAATTGAAGTTGTATGTATAAAACGTTAATTTACTTAGTTAATGTTATATGAAATTGAAATTGTGGTTAAAATATTATATGAAATTCAAATTTGTTTAGGTACATATGAAATTGAAATTGTATGTATACAATGTGAATTTACTTGTTTTGGTTTATATGAAATCGAAATTTTCTATGATTGTGAACTTCGTTTAGGTTGATATGAAATTTTATATATAAAATGTAAAATATGTATGGTTTTGTTACTTGTTTAGTTTATTAGCTTGAGTGAATGAAGTGATAAAATGTTTAATTTTCAAGTTATAATGTTTGTCATTAAGAACAATCGTTACTAATAGCAACATAAAACAAAATATAAAAAAATCTAAACAAATAAAAGTACGCTTATTAAGAACAAATGTTATTAATAGCAACATAAAACAAAATATAAAAATATTTAAACTAATAAAAGTACGTTTATTGAGAACAAAGTTTATTAAGTAAAAAATATTTAAACTACAAAGGTTATTAATAGCAACATACTTTTTTTAGATTGTTTATTAAAGTATTTTATTTTCATTTCTATTTGATAGTTATAACATAAAGCAAAATAATAACACTACATTGCTATTAAAAGTACGATGCTATAATAAAACAAAAAAAATAATATTAAAAGTACAATGTTATAATTGAAAAAAGTAAGATGTATATATACTATAAATATGAAAGAGAAGTGAAAATAAAATGCTTTAAACAAACTAATAAAAGTACATTGTTATAAAAGTACATTGACTCATTGATTTTTAGTTTACGTCTTTTCTTTGTAATCATCAAGAGCCTAGAAATACCCGCCTGGAATTGATTTAGAAATTAATTTCGGGTTGTCCCCGTTTTGGGACTGCTTTTTGTATACTTTATCTCATTTAAGATGTGAATGTATATTGCATGATTGTTTGTTTAAGAAAAATTTGGTTGTCATTTTCTCCTTGCATCTTGGGTATATATTTCTTTATATACTTGGGAGCCAAGGGGAAATGTTGCCGATTTTTTCTCAAACAAACAGTCATGCAATACACATTTACATATGAGATAAAGTATTCAAAAAGTGGGTTTAGAAGCCTACCCTTGTGAATACTCTATCAATTTCGTCCGATTTCTACTTTCAGGATATATATTTCTTTATATACTTGTGAATACTCTATCCATTCCGTCTGTTTTTTTCTCAAACAAAAAGTCATGCAATACATATTCACATATAGCCAAAATACAATTTAACTATGTATACAATGTAATTTTTAATAATGAAACAATAATGTCGATCAATAAGAGTTGGATTCGTGAAAAACCGAACGTCCCTAAAATTTTTGCAAGGTCTTAAATACTTTATGGAGATTGCTAGGATACATGTTGACCCTAAAGACAAAGTGTGTTGTCCGTGCGTAAAGTGTGTGAATAAGTATCGACAGTTGTTGAGTACGGTTTATGCCCACATACATGACCGACCGTGGGTTTCTATAATCCTATACTATATGGATTCATCACGGTGAGAAGCGTTATGTTTCAGATTTGGGCTACAATTCGACTCCAATAAACATTTCAACAACTAATGAGATGTTTGATGTAATTGATGATGTTATGGCGGAACAAAATACAAATGAAGAAAATAAAGATGATGAAGGACGAGGCATGGACCTAGAATTTGATGCTTTGTTTGAGGAGATCAATACCGAGTTATACCCTGATTGTGAGATGACTTCTTTAAACTTCTTGGCAAAGTGGTTATATATTAAAGTGAACAATAAATGGACAAATAGTTTGTTTGACCAACTTGTAGACTTTCTAACATTTTCTTTCCCGAAGAGCAAGATTCCAACTTCACGCTATGATAGATGCATCAACCAACACTGTATTTAATATGCATGCAATGTTATTATGGAATATCAATGATTTCCCAACACGTAGCCGTCTTTGGATGGAGTGGTTAAGGTTATTCAGCATGCCCTATGTCACAAATAGCATTTTTAGCTAGGAAATTTTGTCTTCGTGTAAAAATCAACTCTTGTATAACTTGTAATCTAAGTTGATATCATGTACTCTGCTCATTCAAAATCAACCATTTGAACCAAAATTCCTGAGTGAAGTTCAAAACCTAACTCAAGGCATCTCATATACTTAACTGTGGGTTTGAAACCCTAATTTTCCAATTCAAACCCCTATTGGACTAGAAATCATTTATTAGGCCTAATGAGCCAATAAACTCTCAAATGGATATTTTGGGCTAGCAATCCTTATTTGGGCCCACATTCTTTAAGCTATAGCATTTTGGGCTGTACTGGGCCTAGAATGTCTCACAACATTTTCATGGGCCTTATTGGGCCAAAACCCACACAAATAATGGTAATGGGCCGAAAACCCATTATTTTACCTCTTGTTGGCCCGTGAATGTATAAGACGGCCCAATGGGCCAAAAACTTCCATATTTGGGCCTTATAATTTCAAGTATATTCAATGCTAGCCCAAATGTTTTCTTCTCTCTTATTCCTTTCTCAACTTCTCGGTTTTAACAAAGAAAAAAAGAGATAATAGGAGATTAATTAGGGTGTGACACCTCATTATTATTTAATGGAAATGCATGCATATTGTCTACCATATATCTAGGAAGTTAAGGCTTAACCATCATACAAATACCACCCTAACCACTCTCTTATCTTTTCCTTTAAATTCTCGGCCAAGAAGCATTATCCCCACCTCACTTCATCCACATTTCAAACAGTAAAATCTCTCTAAAACTCTCAAGAAGTCTCTCATTTTTACTTGTTTAAAAATTTGTGTCTTTGTGTGTGTCTCAAGAAGATCACTCCAAGCTTCATATTTAGGTAAGATCATGTAAATTCAAGTTGATTTATTTCATTTTATACTAGATTAATCCTCATGAGCACTCCATTTCGTGATTCATGCTTCTTAGAACTCTTAAAGTCGAAAATCTCATCAAAGGAACACTCCAAGGCCGAAAACACCTTCGTATCTCCTCCAAAACCGAATCCATCAACCCAATGTGAGTTCATACCCCTTTTTTCGGTTTTTACTATGTTTTAGGGGAGAATACAAGTTTTTTTTTTGTGTAGATCTATGTGTATATGCATGATTTTGTATGTTTTTCATGATATAAGTGTTATTATGTGTTAGAAACTTCATAAACTTGAAGATATGTTAAAATATGATGACATTTGTAGAACATAACATTTATTGCAACTTATTATGCAAAGAAAATGTTTTAAATACTTCAAAGTTGCTTAAAACTAAGAAAATTGCATAAGAGGGCCAAAAATGACAAAATAATCAAAAATGAGGTTATTATATGTAACTCACAATTTTAAGGGACCAAAAAGGATTTAGTTTTGATAAATATGAATCTTTATGGTATTTGTGATTTTATAAGGGCTAAAAGTGTAAATTTTCACAAATGGGCGTCATTTTGGGCTTCCACGGCTTTTGAGCCAAAATTGCAAAATTTTGGACTTTTGTGGGCTAAAGTGTCACTTTAAACAAAGTTGTGCCAAAAATGTAAATTTCCGATGAGAAGGACTAAAAATGTAAATTTATTAAAACTTGGGCCAAAATGATAAATTTATTCATAAATGGGCCAAGAATGCACACTTTCATAAAATTAATCAAAAAATGATATATTTGACAAAAGTGAGTTAAGAATGTTATCTTTACTTAAAACTTGCCTTAAATGCAAACATTTTGGCCTTAAAGGACCTAAAGTGTCATTATTACTAAAAATGTGCTTTAATGGTAAACTTTCGGTTTTAGGACCAAAAATGTATTTTTACAAAAAGCGGGCCTTTTTATGTGATTTTGGTCAACTACGAAACTAAACAACCAACGTAACAAACCACGGATCAATTACGACATTTATACTTTTATTAGGTCTGGAATATAATTTACATGCTTAGTGGGCCTTAGTGTCCACTTACATGTTTATTGGGCCTGGAATATACCTTATATGTTTATTTGCGTAAATTCGATTAAGGATCTAGTGAGACGTTTCGTTTGGCACCAAATGAGTGTACAAACGTAGCCTGTAGTTATAACCAGAGTCTCCCGGAGAGAGAGCGAGAGTTTATGTATATATCTCTACGGGAGTGACACCCCACACCTGAGCTGTTCGCTACAGTTGGAGTAGGCCAGTCTAAGGTGACAAACCTTACCTTAAACAAGTCGGCGTCTGACAGACGTCATGACTAGGGAAATTGTCATTATCAAGTATGGTTATAACGGCTTACTTAGAGGAACTAACACCATTATAAAATTTACGGGAAACGATCTTTTGTGGATAACACGGTAACTTACACGCGCAGATTGTGACATCCCCAATTTCTCGGCCAGAAAAGACCGATTTGTTTATGCTTTGTTCTAAAATCAGAGTAATCGTTTAAAGAAAACGGTTGCGGAATTTGTTCCCAAAATAAAATATGATAAAAGTTTATCAAAGCATTTCTTTAAAGAAATGTATTTTCATTATATAACAAAATCTCGGGATGTCATGTTCAATACAGACCAAAAGCATAAACAGAACAAAATAGACCTTACAACAGTTATTTATAACTACTGATCTATAATCCAAAACCTCTCGTCAAGTCCACCAACCTATACTTTTGTGCCATTACCTGTAATGCAAAGAAAACTGAGTGGGTCGGGCTTGGGAGCCTGGTGAGCATATAGGGTTTTCAACCCACAATAATATAATTATTATATTCAATCATCAAACAATCAACCCAATTACCCATCCCCATTATCTTCGTTTATCCTTAAGTATATTCCCTAAGGAATTATCCTAAGGGCCATCTCCTACATCGTATTTACCTCTCATCTTCTTACATCGCATTTCCTTTATATATATTCGTTCCTAAAGCATGAATACGCAGTCACAACATCGCCTGGACTCGTAACTCATAGTAAGGGTTAGGCTATCATCGCATGAATACGTAGTCACAACATCGCCTGGACTCGTAATTCATTGTAAGGGTTAGAGTATCATCGCATGAATACGTAGTTACAAGATCGTCTGAACTCGTAATTCATCACCTACAGGATATGAGCCTGCTGGTGTTTCCACGGGGTTATCTAGAATAGTCCGTGGTCGCCATCTATACTCTGGTAGATGACTACATCGCCAAATTGGCACATCGCCTGTCAAGGTTATGGTATCTCCTCTCATCTCACATCACCTATTTATCATCACCTATCTATCATCACCTAATTATCATCACCTATCTCTCATCACCTAATTATCATCACCTATTTCTCATCACCTAATTATCATCACCTATTTCTCATCACCTAATTATCATCACACATCATCTAATTCATCTACCCATGTTCTACCCAATATATTTGTAGATATAAAATACATATACAGATTAACTCATTTAACACCTATATAAAACATCCATTCCACACTCATCTCAAATAAACAACAATATATAAACACATAGCGCGTATTTCATAGAAAATACTTAATACATATATATATATATATATATATATATATATATATATATATATATATATATATATATATATATGTTAGAAGAAAATGATCACATACTCACCCAAAACATATACTTAATACATTCACACAATACTTGTATTAAAATCGTGTTATGAAAGGGACTATACACTCACACATATAAACAACAATATATATACACATAGCACGTATTTTATAAAATACTTTATATCTATGTGTAAGATGAAAGTGACTATACACTCACTTGATCAAAAGATGATCGGACAGCACTACGGCTCTTCAAATAGTATTCTTCGGTGAAATCGGGATATCTTCACACACCGGGTTTCTCGCGGGCAGAGCTTCGGCTCGGAAACTCTTTTTTTCTCGGGATCTTTGGGCTTCGGGACTTGCTTCGGGTCTCGAGGTTGATACCGGGGCTTCGGGGGTACTTCTTTTCACGTAAATCGAGGTAATATGGGTGACAGATGAGAGAATGAGCAACCAAACTCGGTTGGCCCTTCAAATCTATTTATAGGGCAAAATTGGCCCTTGCCACGTCGTGGCACCTTTTTCCACGTCGTGGGCTTGGTCGTCACTGCATGCGTCATCGCAAGTTGCATCTAGGGGACTCCCAGAGGTGTCAAAAGACTGGCCACGTCGTGGCATTGCTTGCCACGTCGTGGTATCTGACAGTTTTGGGGTTTCGCGCCCCGAACTTCAGAAATTCATAACTTTCGCATACGAACTACGTTTTCGACGTTCTTTATATCGACGCGAAGGTGAGATTATGCTCTACAACTCTCGTTTAGACTCCATTGGCTAATTTTGACTTTATTTTTAATATATTATAATTATATTACTTATATATTATTTTTTCTAAGCCGGGACAGGAAAACTCCGTTATAAACTCATAACTCCTTCGTCTGACGTCCGTTTTCGTCTGTCTTTCCGTCGTTGCACTACTATCGATGAGATCTTCAATTCTCATTTAGATTTTTTTGGATAAATATCGCTCTAACGTAAATTCACTATTTACGTCGCGCTGTGTCGTGCCGGTTCTGTCGCGAAACTTCGACAGGTCATAACTTCTTTGTTATAACTCGGATTTCGGCGTTCTTTATATTTTCGGAAACCTTGAGACATATACTAAAACTTGGTTAAGATTAATCCTTCTAAATAATCTTCCATCAAAAAGTCATTTTTGATGCTTATTGTCTCTAAATTGACCAGCCTTAATCTACGGGCGTTACACAGATACTCAACCTTGGGTGTTGAGATTCCAACATTTTCATAGGCAGAAAACATCGGGTTGTATGGGGTCATTCTCTTTATATTCTCGCGAACATTAACACACATGCATTAATACAAGATCGGACACAAACATTTCAAACCGTTTTTCAGAAAATATCGGATTTTCTGGTGTTTACAAAGTAATACAAAACATTTTTCTCAAACATGCTTATGAACTCACCTACATTATATATGTTGACTTTTTTTAAATTAACTTGTGTTCTCAGGAAATTGTTGAGTAGGTTGGTTAGCAAGAATGCATGGATATTTTCTTATGTTTTGCTTCATCATACTTTGGATATTTTGGCATGTAATATTGAAATGGAATACTTGATGTAAACAATGGCAGTTGTACCATTACATGTGTGACGATGATGATGTTATGTTTCAATTATATACACTGCGATGATACTACAAGAATAAAGTCTTTCGAGCCCCCGGATGTTTCTGCCGTCTGGTTCGGGGGTGTGACCGATTGGTATCAGAGCATTGTTTTTAGTGAACTGACATATCTAATGATACAAGATATGCAACTATAAATACAATGGGACTAAACTACTCTAAACAAAATAATTAAAATACATACCTAGGTCTGCACTAATACAATAACACTAAAAGTCTGGAGGAAATTGAACATCATGGCTAAACCCGAACAATTATGTAGTCGTATTGGGGATAAATAGAGTCTGATCAACTATATTTATTCAAAATACGACCAACATGTGTTTGGGAGTGATCATGGTGGGCAATGAATTTAGAAACTTACCTTGTATCCAAAAAGCTTTAAGGAACTCAAACATGAACAAATAAAATACTATAGGAGTATTTGGAATGTTATCTACATACACTCTCCTTACACCCTTCTCGCCCCTCTGTTTCTCACACAGTCATCATGGAAGAGTTCTAACAGGGTGTCCTTTACTATCAGGCCCTGGTGGCCAATGGGTTGATCAAGGGAGAACCTAGTATGATTCAAGGGACAGATATAGGTTAGGACCTGAGGAGTATGTGGAGATAGACTATGAGTACAAGAAATCCAATGAGGAGATGGATGAAGTAGGGGACATTAAGGAAGTCCCTAGTGAGCCTCACTCTTTAGAGATGATACATGACCGTCCCGCGGCACCAGAGGATTCCACTGACCGGACGCGTTCCTTGGAGGAGGAGGTTGCAACCCTCAGACAACAACTTTTAACAGTAGGAGCCCGAGTAGTGCGAGCAGAGCAGAGGAATAAAGAGATCACTTGAGAGATGACTGAATTGGCTGACCATGTGGCGCAATATTTTGGCATCTGAACACCACCACCATATGCATCCACCCACAATTAGGATCAACTCCACCCCCACCCCCACTCTTCGTTATGATTCTCTTTCGTGTACTAAGATGGTATTTACTAATGAAACTGTAACGCCCGTAGATCCGGGCTAGTCAATTTAAAGGCAATAAGTGTCGAAAATGGCTTTTTGGAAAAATATTATTTAGAATAAATAATCTTAAACAAGTTGTAGAATATGTCTCAAGGGTTCCGTACATATAAAGAGCGTCAAAATCCGATTTTATAACGAAGAAGTTATGACTCGTCGAAGTTTTGCGACGGAACCGGCACAATACCGGGAAGCGTAAATAGTGAATTTATGATAGAGCAATATTCAGACTTAGTGATCTAAATGAAATTCATAGAATTCGTTAAACCGAGAGCGTCCATAAAAAGAACGCCCAAATCTGACTTCGTATGAGGAAGTTATGATTTTTCGAAGTTTCGGCTTAGCTGTGTACAACCCGAAATTCGAATATTAGATCGAGCGGTTTTTAGCCGACACAACTTAAACGAGAATCGAAGATCTCGTTAATAGTAGCGTAACGATAAAAAGACAGACGAAAACGGACGTCGGATGAAGAAGTTATGAATTTTTAATGGACCAATCGTGTCCTAGCCTGTTAAAAATACAACTTTTAAAAAAATAGAGTCAAAATTAGCTGATGTAGTCTAAACGAACGTTGTAGAGTATGTTCCCGCCTTCGCGTGGATATAAAGAACGTCAAAATCGGAGATCGTATGCCAAAGTTATGTTTTTTAGAAGTCGGAGTACAAAATCACGAAATCTGATGCGAGATAGATGACGTGGCTCAATCTGAGCCGTCCGGTGAAGGCCAACCTTGCATCCGATGAACACCACGTCGCTTCACCCTACGCCCCGCATACGAGATCCGGTACGCCCAGCGTACCTTCGGGTCTTATCCATCCGGTGTGCGAGACAGCTGGGTCCGAGGTGTCACTCTTATCCGAAGACTACGCCCAACGTAATCCAAGGAGTTGGGCCTATAAATAAGCTGCGAAGGCATCCGGCTTTCCACACCATTTTTCACTTCTCTCTCTAACTTCGTTCTCTCTCTAAGGTTCCAAACCCTCCCCTAAACCTAGGTAAACCCCTAGCACCCAAAGGAAGCCCCGAGGCTCCCGGAGTCCCGAGAAAAAGGGTCTTTCGGTTTCGAAACGCTGCTCCGAGCAAAGCCCAATTTTCTTTAAAATCCGCTGTAAGTAAGCTACGCTTACGCAATTTTTAATATAGCTTTCAAATAATTATAGTAATGTTATTAGGTCCTTAAAATAATTATTTGGGCTATTATTATGAGTTATATAAGTATCGTTTAACGCTTATATTATAGTAATAATAGTTAGACTGTTAATTTGTCGCGGTTATCGTTAGACTAAACCCTAGTGGTATTGATACTAGGTTTTATCGAAGGAAAATTGTCTTGAGAGTATCGAAGCGTTGTCCGAGTGCTAAGTCACCACCTTTCAGGTGAGTGCATAGTTACCTTCATCTTACACATAGATATGAAGTATTTTATATAAATTATGTGGTATGTGTGCATATTATCTGAATACTTGCTGTCTATGCTGGATGAACTATTTAATACATGTTTTAAATGATTTAAACTGTATATGTATTTTATATCTACGATAATGTTGGGTAAAACATGGGTAGATGTAATAGATGTAATATGAGTTAGATGATGAGTTGAGAGGTGTTATAGACCACGAGGTGAGGGTGAGAGGTGGATGATGTGAGAAGCCTTTTCCCAAACGATGGCCCCGTCATTCAGCAGAGTATGGATGACAACCACAGACTATTCTAGATCGTCCAGTGGAACACTAGCAGGCTCGCAACCTGTAGGTGTTGTGAACGATGTGTTCACCCAGTGTACTCTAAACCTAGGTGATCATGTAGACTTGATGCCTAAACCATGGTGATCATGCAGACTTGATGCCTACACCCTGGTGATCATGCAGACTTGATACCTAGACCTTGGTGATCATGCAAACTTGATGCCTAAACCCTGGCGACTATGCGGACTTAGTACTCGTTGTGTAAACCGTGGCAACGATGGACTTTGTGCCGATTCCTTAGGATGATCCTTAGGAATGAGTGAAGAAGAAATAGTTGATTCTTAGGGTAGATCCTTAAGAATAAAGAAGATAATGGGGATGGGTAATTGGGTTAACTGTTTGATGATTAAACATAATAATTATATTATTGTGGGTTGAAAACCCTATGTACTCACCAGGTTTCCCAACCTGACCCACTCAGTTTATTTATATCACAGGTGTCGATATGAAGTTACATTACACTGAGAGATTAAGGATATATAAATAACTAGTGATAATGAATGTAAGTTCTGTTTATGCTTATGTTTCTGTATTGACGATGACATCCCAAATGTTTTAAAATGAATAAAAATACATTTCTTCATAAATGCTTTGATAACGTATTTATCATGTTTTACTGGTAACAAATTCCGCAACATTTTTATTAAAAGAGGTACTCTGATTTTTATAAAGCATAAACAAAATCGGTCTTTTCTGGCCGTGAAAATGGGGATGTCACAGTTGGTATCAGAGCATTAGTTTAAGCGAACTAGGAATATGGATTTATTTCTAGACTTAAACTTAGAATGCTAAGAAATGATTGTGAGGAGTGTGTCTAATAGATTTAGGTAATACACCTCAATAGACATAAGCACTAGCTTATTTTAGGAATGATGTCTAAATTGCTTTTACGTGCTAAATGATTCGTTATGCTTTATGCTATCGTTTGATCGGATCTATGGTCTGTTGCCGACCGGATCTGGTAATTTTATGTGTTCAGATTTCTAAACGTTTAGATACGGTATTAGAACTGGCATGTGACTTTTCGGTGTAATAGTTAGATTTGCATGTCTATCATAAATAAGATCTTTCCTATCTTAAATTCTCATTTCGGTACGCCAAACGTCTGCTTGGGTGTACAAAACAAGAGGAAGATGACAACCTGAGCCTAAGAATGGGATGGGTTATGCATCGGTCGTTGCGCCTGCACCCGAACCTATCACAATGGCAGAAGTTCAGGAAGTGATGCGAACCATGATAGACTGAGAAAATAGAGGAAATGAGATGGCTTACGATATCGAATGATACCTATCGGAAGATATCATAAGAGAGGTATCTTGCCTTTAGAATACGTCTGATAAAATAGCAGTACGTCTATAGAAGTAGGGTACATCTGAATGTGCACAATTGATTGGCGGGATGATAGAACGATTGGTGTAGTTCCTAAAGTTTTCCTATCATCTGGAATGTCCATCACCAACCGAGTTGAAGTAGAATTTAGGATAGAAGATAGGCATGGAATAAGTCCTAGTAGAGTCTAGGGAAATTTTTATGATTATTTGGACACACTCGTATGTGTTAAATTGTTTTATGATTTTAGGACTTGGGAACTGCGAGACAATACTTGGGACGAGTATGAGTAGGTGTGAAAGGTAGTAGATGCATATACTACTGGAAGCACAGGACTCACGCTTGGATCAGTGAAAGTCACAAGGTTACCAAGAAGCTAGTAATTGATACCGTTTTATTCAAATATGTCGTTACTATCGTTTTAGTAATGACTAAGAAGATTGTTGTTATTCCAACCCTAGTGTTCATAACGAATTGAGTCTGACTACGCTGAGTATGTTACGTGGTTCAGAGAACCGAGTTCGATGTAACATCTGACTTAAGCCATATGATTGAAGTAAAAGATAATCGAAGTGATCGGTAGAGGTATCGCGACAGTTACTTGTAGCTAGAAATGCTACCTTTTAAGATGTGATTAGAACATAAAGGAAGGTATAGTCTGTTCTGGAATTTGACTCTAAGAGACTTGAGTCTGAGCGTTGCAACATACGATGAGAGGTCATTAGAATATGACACATCGGTCCATGATAGTAATAAAAGAACTTATCTTAAGTTCGTATCCGGTGAGGATCGAGATTGTGACTTGAAGGTCATAATTTGGAGTCTAACGTGAGATAGGGAGCAAGTGCAAGATCGAGCACCGCCTGCAGTTAGGAAGTCTTAGAGTTAGATACTCATTCGAAGAAACATCAAAGTTACAGTTATTACTTAGGATGAAGAGATAACGTATGGAGTCATCATGTGAGCCCTATTTCGTAATGATTCCGGGACGTAATCATCCTAAGGGGGAGATAATTGTAACGCCCGTAGATCCAGGCTAGTCAATTTAGAGGCAATAAGTGTCGAAAATGGCTTTTCGGAAAAAGATTATTTAGAATATATAATCTTAACCAAGTTGTAGAATATGTCTCAAGGGTTCCGTTCATATAAAGAGCGTCGAAATCCGAGTTATAAAGAAGAAGTTATGACCCGTCGAAGTTTCGTGACAGAACCGGCATAATACCGAGAAGCGTAAATAGTGAATTTACGATAGAGCGATATTCAGCCTTAGCGATCTAAACGAAAGTCGTAGAATTCGTTAAACCGAGAGCGTCCATAAAAAGAACTCCCAATCTAACTTCGTATGAGGAAGTTGTGATTTTTTGAAGTTTCGGCTTAGCTGTGTACAACCCGAATTCGAATATTAGATCGAGCGGTTTTTAGCCGACACAACCTAAATGAGAATCGAAGATCTCGTTAACAGTAGTGTAACGATAAAAAGACAGACGAAAACGGGCGTCGGATGAAGAAGTTATGAATTTTTAACGGACCAATCGTGTCCCGGCTTGTTAAAAATATAACTTTAAAAAATAGAGTCAAAATTAGCCGATGTAGTCTAAATGAAAGTTGTGGAGTATGTTCCCGCCTTCGCGTGGATATAAAGAACGTCAAAAATCAGAGATCGTATGCAAAAGTTATGATTTTTAGAAGTCGGAGTAGAAAATCACGAAATCTGATGCGAGACAGATGACGTGGCTCAATCTGAGCCGTCCGATGAAGGCCAACCTTGCATCCAATGAACACCACGTCGCTTCGACCTATGCCCCGCGTACGAGATCCGGTACGCCCAGCGTATCTTCGGGTCTTATCCATCCAGTGTGCGAGACAGCTGGGTCCAAGGTGGCTCTCTTATCCGAAGACTACACCCAGCGTAGCCCTCGGTACGCCCAGCGTAATCCGAGGAGCTGTGCCTATAAATAAGCTGCGAAGGCAACCGGATTTCCACACGATTTTTCACTTCTCTCTCTAACTTCTTTCTCTCTCTAAGGTTCCAAACCCTCCCCTAAGCCTAGGTAAACCCCTAGCACCCAAAGGGAAAATTGTCTTGAGGGTATCGAAGCGCTGTCCGAGTGCTAAGTCACCACCTTTCAGGTGAGTGCATAGTTACCTTCATCTTACACATAGATATGAAGTATTTTATATAATTACGTGCTATGTGTGCATATTATCTGAATACTTGTTGTCTATGTTGGATGAACGATTTTATACATGTTTTAAATGATTTAAACCATATATGTATTTTATATCAACGATAATGTTGGGGTAAAACATAGGTAGATGTAATAGATGGAATATGAGTTGGATAATGAGTTAAGAGGTGTTATAGACCACGAGGTGAGGGTGAGAGGTGGACGATGTGAGAAGCCTTTTCCCAAACGATGGCCCCGTCATTCAGCTGAGTATGGATGACAACCATAGACTATTCTAGATCGTCCAGTGGAACACTAGCAGGCTCGCAACCTGTAGGTGTTGTGAACGATGTGTTCACCCAGTGTACTTTAAACCTTGGTGATCATGCAGACTTGATGCCTAAACCCTGGTGATCATGCAGATTTGATGCCTACATCCTGGTGATCATGCAGACTTGATACCTAGACCTTGGTGATCATGCAGACTTGATGCCTAAATCCTGGCGACTATGCGGACTTGGTGCCCATTGTGTAAACCGTGGCAACGATGGACTTTGTGCCGATTCCTTAGGATGATCCTTAGGAATTAGTGAACAAGAAATAGCTAATTCTTAGGGTAGATCCTTATGAATAAAGAAGATAATGGGGATGGGTAATTGGGTTAACTGTTTGATGATTAAACATAATAATTATATTATTGTAGGTTGAAAACCCTATGTACTCACCAGGTTTCCCAACCTGACCCACTCAGTTTATTTATATCACAGGTGTCGATATGAAGTTACATTACACTGAGAGATTAAGGAGATAGAAATCACTAGTGATAATGAATGTAAGTTCTGTTTATGCTTATGTTTATGTATTAACGATGACATCCCAAATGTTTTAAAATGAATAAAAATACATTTCTTCATAAATGCTTTGATAACGTATTTATCATGTTTTACTGGGAACAAATTCCGCAACATTTTTATTAAAAGAGGTACTCTGATTTTTATAAGACATAAACAAAATCGGTCTTTTCTGACCGTGAAAATGGGGATGTCACAGAAACAATTATGTGTTTTTCTTATTTCATGTTATTACATGAATTCACTCATATGCACAACCAAACCCCCGAAACTGCTAGATACTCAAGGATCTCGAAACCAAAATAATCTATGTACTCTATGGATAAACTTAATATTCGTGTGAAATCTACGATTACTTACCACCATAAATACATCATATGGATGTAGGTTGAAACAGTGTGAATCATACAACAAAATGTGAAATTTATAGAGTACAACCAGAAATGACCATCGTTACTTAAGATCTTGCTTGTCATCGTGCAGCAGAAAATGTCATCCCACAGAAATAACAAGCACACCAGTGAGACACCAATCCTGCAGATGGACTCTGCTACATTCCAAGCTGCTGTAACAGTTGCTATGGCACAACTCAACGCAAACAACACCAATAGAGGTGGCAATAGTGTCGACAACTCCGGCCGAAGTAACAACCATGGAAACCAACGAGTGACAACTTATCAAGGCACTCTAAACCCCAAACTTAAGAGCAAGAAGCGAGATTCTGGGAATAAGAGGAAGGGGCAGCCAACTCAAGGGTCCTCGAAGTAGCAACATGTTGTTGATGTCCATGCAACCATGACACTTACTACATCAACACCGGTGAGAGCATATGTTGGAAGCCTTCCAAAATGTGACAAGTGAATTTTCCATCATAGGGGAGCCTGTCGGAAGCTGTATTGCAATAGATGCAACAAGAAAGGACACACCGCACGTTCCTACAAGACTCCGACCCAGCACACCACTCCAACCTTTGTATCTGGAATGACGCCAGTATGCCAAAAGTGTGGTGAGATGGGACATTTCAAGAGGAATTGTCCAACAAAGAGTAATGACGGGGAAGCAGGAAGAATTTAACAATTGGACGTGAAGAAACAAAAAGGAATCCTACCTAAATTTTTGGTATGTTCTCGAACAACAATAGTTAAGCATCAAACTCTTACCAAATCAATTAAGAATCACCAAATTGTTACCTCAATTAAATAAAAACTCTTTCAACCATAACAACAAATCCTCGAACACTCTCTAACAACTAGGCACACAAACATTTAGGCGAAAGGCGCGACACTCCTACCTAACCCCACAATAATGATGGAAAAATCGAAACCACAAAAGGTATATATACATAGGGTGCACTCTCACGTTAAAAAAATCATCCCCAATCAATTTGATGCAAGTAGATATTAGGAGCTTTGATGTAATTATAGGCATGGATTGGTTAAGCCCCCATCGTGCTGATATTATGTGCCACGAAAAGGCCGTTCGCCTTCACCTCCCCAATCACGAAACCCTAATAATCTATGGTGATAAGCCTGATGCCAATCTTCGTCTTATCTTGTGCATCAAGGCACATAAGTGTCTGCACAAGAAGATCTATGCCTTCCTCGCTCACGTTGTGGATAAAGCCAAAGAATAAGTAAACATTAAAGACATCCCAGTGGCATGCGACTTCCCGGATGTATTTCCTGAAGACCTTTCGAGAATACCCATAGAAAGACAGGTTGAATTTCGAATCAACCTAATACCCGGAGCCACATCAATTGCCGAATCACCCTACAGGTTAGCTCCCGCGGAAATGCAGGAGTTATCCAGTCAATTAAGCGAACTGATGAACAAAGGATTCATCAGACCAAGCTTCTCACCCTGTGGAGCTCCGAAATAGTTTGTCGAGAAAAAGGACGGATCCTTCAGAATGTCAATCGATTATAGGGAATTGAATAACCTCACTGTCAAAAACCGATACCCATTCCCTCGGATTGACGATCTATTTGACCAGCTTCAAGGAACTAGTTACTTCTCCAAAATAGATCTAAGATTCGGTTATCATCAACTCCGTGTCCGAGAAGAGGACATTCCAAAAGCTGCTTTCCGAACTCGATATAGTCATTACGAATTTGTTGTGATGCCCTTCTGTCTAACAAATGCCCCCGCAACATTTATGGACCTCATAAATCGAGTATGTCGCCCATTCCTCGATAATTTCATAATCATCTTCATCGATGATATTCTCATATACTCTCGAAGCAAGGAGGGGCACGGTTAGCATCTCCGTCAAATCTTGGAAACCCTAAGAGTTGAAAGGCTATATGCGAAACTCTCCAAATGCGAGTTCTGGATTCGCAATGTAAACTTCTTGGGTCATGTAGTCAGTGAGGAAGGGATTCACGTAGATCCTTCCAAGATCAAGTCCATTGAAGGCTAGGCGATTTCGAAGACACCAACGGAAATTTGACAATTCTTGGGTCTCGTAGGCTACTACCGAAGGTTTATTCTGAACTTTTCCAAGATAGCTAAGCCCCTCACCACTTTGACACAAAAAGGCGTATCTTTCAACTGGATGGAAAAGCAAGAAGCTGCCTTCCAAACCTTGAAGCCAAAAAGGACGGAGCTTAATACTTCATGAATAGAATCTGGGTCCCAAAATTTGGGGGATTCAGAGAGATAGTCATGAACGAGGCTCATAAAACGCGATATTCCATTCATCCAGGTTCGGATAAAATGTACCTGAACATCAAACAACAATATTGGTGGCCAAATATGAAGGCATAGATCGCCACTTACGTGGGCAAGTGTCTCATTTGCGCCAAAGTGAAAGTGGAGTATCAGAAGCCCTCGGGGTTATTACAATAGCCAGTGATACCCGAGTGGAAATAGGAAAGGATTACCATGGACTTCATAACCAAATTATCTAAGACAGCAAAAGAATTGGATGCTATCTGCGTAATTGGTGATAGGTTAACCAAATCCACCCATTTCCTGCCAATAAAAGAATCGTACAAGATGGAAAGATTAACACGAATCTATATAAAAGAGATCTTGAGACTTCATGGGGTGCCAATATCTATTATCTCGGATCGGGATAGTAGATTTACTTCACGGTTTTGGGAGTCGCTCCAGAAGGCAATGGGAACACAACTAGACATAAGCACTGCTTACCACCCTTAAACTAATGGCCAAAGTGAACGAACCATTCAAACACTTGAAGACATGCTCTGGGCCTATGTGATCGATTTTGGAAAAATCTTGGGATACTCACTTGCCTTTAATTTAATTCTCATACAAAAACAACTATCACACGAGCATAAGGGTTGCTTCTTTTTTGGCTTTGTATGGCCGCAAATGGAGGTCACCTCTCTGTTGGGTTGAGGTGGGTGACACCCAGTTAGCAAAAGGGCAATCACCAAGCAGTAATCATACAAGACCAGATATCATTCGAGAAACGAAAGAGAATATAATCCAAATCAAAGCCCGACTCCAAGCATCGCAAGACCGACAAAAGAGTTACGCTGACAAAAGACGAAAGCCTCTAGAATTCCAAGTCGGAGACTGGGTGCTATTAAAAGTCTCTCCTAAGAAAAGGATGATCCATTTTGGGAAGCGGAGAAAACTAAATCCGCGATACATCGGGCCGTTCAAGATTCTTGCTCGGATTGGTCCGGTGGCTTATAAGCTGCAGCTACGTGTGGAGCTCAACAACGTACACCTCGTGTTCCATGTCTCGAACCTGAAAAAGTGCTTATCAGATGAAACCCTTGTCATTCCTCTGGAAGAGATTGAGGTAAACGATAATTTCCTGTTTGTCGAAGAACCAGTTGAGATAATGGATATGGAAGTGAAGCTCACAAAACAGAGTCGCATTCTGATTGTGAAGGTTCAATGGAATGCTAAGCGTGGATCGGAATTCACATGGGAACGCAAAGACCAGATGAAGCAGAAGTACCCTCACCTATTCTCACATTTATAGTTCTATCTTTCAAAAGCATTTTGGGACGAAATTCCCTCTAACATGGGGATGATGTCACAACTAGCATTTTTAGCTAGGAAATTTTGTCTTCGTGTAAAAATCAACTATTGTATAACTTGTAATCTAAGTTGATATCATGTACTATGCTCATTCAAAATCAACCATTTGAACCAAAATTCCTGAGTGAAGTTCAAAACCTAACTCAATGCATCTCATATACTTAATTGTAGGTTTGAAACCCTAATTTCCCAGTTCAAACCCCTATTGGACTAGAAATCATTTATTGGGCCTAATGAGCCAATAAACTCTCAAATGGCTATTTTGGGCTAACAATCCTTATTTGGGCTAACACTCCTTATTTGGGCCCACATTCTTTAAGCTATAGCATTTTGGGATATACTAGGCCTAGAATGTCTCACAATATTTTCATGGGCCTTATTGGGCCAAAACCCACACAAATAATGGTAATGGGCCAAAAACCCATTATTTTACCTCTTGTTGGGCCGTGAATGTATAAGAGGGCCCAATGGGCCGAAAACTTCCATATTTGGGCCTTATAATTTCAAGTATATTCAATGCTAGCCTAAATGTTTTCTTCTCTCTTATTCCTTTCTCACCTTCTCGGTTTTAACAAAGAAAAAAAAAGATAATAGGAGATTAATTAGGATGTGACACCTCATTATTATTTAATGGAAATGCATGCATATTGTCTACAATATACCTAGGAAGTTAAGGCTTAACCATCATGCAAATACCACCCTAACCCCTCTCTTCTCTCTTCCTTTAAATTCTCAGCCAAGAAGAATTATCGCCACCTTACTTCATCCACATTTCAAACAGTAAAATCTCTCTAAAGCTCTCAAGAAGTCTCTCATTTTTACTTCTTTAAAAATCGTGACTTAGTGTGTGTCTCAAGAAGATCACTCCAAGCTTCATATTTAGGTAAGATCATGTAAATTCAAGTTGATTTATTTCATTTTATACTAGATTAATCCTCATGAGCACTCCATTTCGTGATTCATGCTTCTTAGAACTCTTAAAGCCGAAAATCTCATCAAAGGAACACTCCAAGGCCCAAAACACCTTCGTCTCTCCTCCAAAACCGAATTCATCAACCCAATGTGAGTTCATACCCCATTTTTTCGGTTTTTACTATGTTTTAGGGGAGAATACAAGTTTTTTTTTTGTGTAGATCTATGTGTATATGCATGATTTCGTAAGTTTTTCATGATATAAGTGTGATTATGTGTTAGAAAGTTCATAAACTTGAATATATGTTAAATTATGATGATATTTGTAGAACATAACATTTATTGCAACTTATTATGAAAAGAAAATGATTTAAATACTTCAAAGTTGCTTAAAACTAAGAAAATTGCATAAGAGGGCCAAAAATGACAAAATAATAAAAAATGAGGTTATTATATGTAACTCACGGTTTTAAGGGACCAAAAAGGATTTATTTTTGATAAATATGAATCGTGATGGTATTTGTGATTTTATAAGGGCTAAAAGTGTAAATTTTCACAAATGGGCCTCATTTTGGGCTTTCACGGCTTTTGGGCCAAAATTTCAAAATTTTGGACTTTTGTGGGCTTAAGTGTCCCTTTAAAAAAAGTTGTGCCAAAAATGTAAATTTCCGATGAGAAGGACTAAAAATGTAAATTTATTAAAACTTGGGCCAAATTGATAAATTTATTTATAAGTGGGCCAAGAATGCACACTTTCATAAAATTAAGCCAAAAATGATATTATTGACAAAAGTGAGTTAAGAATGTTATTTTACTTAAAACTTGCGTTAAATGCAAACCTTTTGGCCTTAAAGGACCTAAAGTGTCATTTTTACCAAAAATGTGCTTTAATGGTAAACTTTCGGTTTTAGGACTAAAAATGTATTTTTACAAAAAGCGGGCCTTTTTATGTCATTTTGGTAAACTACGAAACTAAACCACCAACACAATAACCCACAGATCAATTACAACATTTATACTTTTATTGGGCCAGGAATATAATTTACATGCTTAGTGGGCCTTAGTGTCCACTTACATGTTTCTTGGGCCTGGAATATACCTTATATGTTTATTTGCGTAAATTCGATTAAGGATCTAGTGAGACGTTTTGTTTGGCACCAAATGAGTGTACAAACGTAGCTTGTAGTCAGAGTCTCCTGGAGAGAGAGCGAGAGTTTGTGTATAGATATATACGAGGGTGACACCCCACACCTGAGCTGTTCGCTACAGTTAGACTAGGTCAGTCTAGGGTGACAAACTTACCTTAAACAAGTCGGCGTCTAACAGATGTCTCGACAGGCGAAATTGTCATTATCAAGTATGGTTTTAGCGGCTCACTTAGAGGAATTAACACCATTATAAAATTTACGGGAAACAATCTTTTGTGGATAACACGGTAACTTACACGCGTTGATACTCAACTTGGGGTGTTGAGATTCCAACATTTTCATAAGCAGACAACATCGGGTTGTCTGGGGTCATTCTCTTTATATTCTCACAAACATTAACACGCATGCATTAATAGAAGATCAGAGACAAACATTTCAAACCATTTTTCATAAAATATTGGATTTTCTAGTGTTTACAAAGTAATACAAAACATTTTTCTCAAACATGCTTATGAAATCACCAACATTATATATGTTGACTTTTTTTAAATTAACTTGTGTTCTCAGAAAATCGTTGAGCAGGTTGGGCAGCAAGAATACAAGAATATTTTGTTATGTTTTGTTTCATCATACTTTGGATATTTTGGCATGTAATATTGAAATACAATACTTGATGTAAACAATGACAGTTATAACATTTCATGTGTGACGATGATGATGTTATGTTTCAATTATATACACTGTGATGATACTACAAGAATGAAGTCACTCGAGCCCCTGGACGTTTCCGCCGTCTGGTTCAGGGGTGTGACACCCTATTTGTAACGAAGACACATTTTCCATTTATGTGACCAATAAGATGTCTTATGTTGGTCATAGACGATACTTGAATATAAACCATAGTTGGAGCGAGAGTCTATTGCTTGATGGTCAACCTGAGACAAGACCGCGTCCTAGACAATTTAGTAATGCAACTATATTAAAGCAATTAAATTGTCTCTCTGATCTGATTCCAGGGAAACATCTTGATTATGGGGGTAAAAAGAAAGCGCGATGATGAAAGAAAAAAAAGAGAGTTAAATTTGACAATATGGAGTATCTTCTTTGAGCTTGGGTATTGGTATTCCCTCAACCTAAAACACAATTTCGATGTTATGCATGTTTCAAAGAATGTGAATGAGAGTGTGTTGAATACTGAACCGATGAACGATAAAGGCAGAGACAAAAAAGAAGCAAGAATTGACTTGAAAAATATGGGCATTCGACCAGATCAATGGCCAAAAGAGAAAGTCAAGAAGATGAAGAAACACAACAAGGAAGAAAACAAGAAGAAAGAAATACTCCTACATGGTTCTTACTCTTTCAAACCAATTGATCGACAACATTTCTGGCAATTCATTAAAGGAGTGAGACTACCTGATGGTTTTGGATCAAACTTTAAGAAGAAGGTTAATGATACCCAATCAAATTTGGTTGGGCTGAAGTCTCACGATCATCACGTCCTCATGCAATGATTACTACTTATAGGGGTTCAAGCATGTCTCCCACCAAATGTTTCAAGAACAATCATTGACCTGTGTACATTTTTTGAAAAAATTTGTGTATGGTCATTGGATGTTAACGACATGAGAAATGCCAGAACAGAAGTGGTGAAGATCTTATGCAATCTTGAGTTGATATATCCTCCAACATTTTTCAACATAATGATTCATCTTATTCTTCATTTACCTGATGAAGCCATTCTTGGAGGCCCTGTACACATGAGATGGATGTATCCTTATGCCGACGACATTATTGACCTATGCCGACGACTCTTTGCGGATGACACGTCGTCTGCATACCCTATGGCGATGACATGTTGTCGGGATAGGGTCCGAATTTGTCGTTGCCATAGGGTGTTCAGGTTTTAGTGGAACAAAAAACATGTGTACATTCAATCTACATTAAATGGGTTATTAATACGAATTTACAACATTGGTCCCTAGAGTTTAGCCATAAAGACACTTTAAACCTCAAACCTAAAAGAACTACATTCTAAAACTTTCAAGAATGTCATTTTAACCCCTAGACTTTATTTCTATTATATTATTTTAATTATATTAAATTAATTTCCCTTTCATTTTGATCGAAAATTTATTTAATCTATATTTATTTCATTATATATTAAACATAGAATCTCACACCATAAACACATGTAAAGCTTAATTCTAGATAACATAAGACTAACATCATTATTAGAAAGAATTTGGGTCGTTAAAAAATGGGAGTCATCTTTATCGGTGTACAAACTAGCATTAGTATAACCCTTTACACTAAGCTATTACATTCCTCCATAAACCAAGAATACATCTTTCATCCTCTTAAGACACTTAAGAATATACTTGACTGCAATCCAATGATTTTCACTAGGGTTGGCCTAATAAGGTCTTGTCATGCTCTAAGCAC
Organism: Lactuca sativa; assembly: GCF_002870075.4. Classification (NCBI taxonomy): domain Eukaryota; kingdom Viridiplantae; phylum Streptophyta; class Magnoliopsida; order Asterales; family Asteraceae; genus Lactuca; species Lactuca sativa. The sequence goes on along the minus strand of NC_056626.2, from coordinate 178,402,987 downwards.
ATGATGTCAAGCGTAGTACACATCATGGGGTACATGATCGATCCTATAGTAGAAGCATATGGAAATCCACTCAATTTCTTTAGCTTATCAGAAGAACCAGGTCATTCCGTAATGTTCAATGTAAAACCATGATGCATAGGCACGCCCTTTCTTAAAGTCATTTATGTTGAATTTCTTCAAGACTTTATCTATTTATGTACTCTGGCTCATTCCAATGAGTTGCTTAGTCCTTCATCTTAAATTTCTTCAATACTTTATCTATGTATGTACTTTGGCTCAATCCAATGATTCGTTTAGATCGATCTCTGTATATCTCTATACCTAGTATGTAAGTTACTTCTCCTAAGTATTTCATAGAGAAATAATTCCCATGCTAAGTTTTTACACTTCGTAAGGTTAGGACATCCAAGTAGTATGTCATCCACATACAACACAAGGAAAAAGAATAATACTCCCACTAGCTTTGACATATACACATGGCTCATATTTGCTTCTCGAAAAGCTAATCTCTTTTATTTTCTCATTGTAGTAAATATTTGAAATGTGATGTAATGCCGGATTCGTGGTAGGTAATTATATTTTAGTAATTCTTATTTATTTAATTCCATTATATTCTTGTTTTGAAGTGAAATGAATTATTTTGGGTTAGACAAGTTCGATGGTATATTGCGTACAAAAAAAGGAAAATGACCAAATATGAACAAAATCAAAAGTTGGTTACCCTCCTGAATCATTTTCCCTTTTATTACAAATGAGATGAAAAATATGAATTAGAAATCAATGAGATAGTATATGTCAAGGCCAACTACATGCTTGGGGGAGAATAAAGGGGTTCTTCAATTATTATTGGCAAAATCATGCAACAAGTGTAAATCGAAGTACAAACAACTATAATAAAAACATTAAGTTTTGATGCTTAGTTCTTCTTGTATGGATGTGATGTTGACGAACATGTATAACATAAACATCAAATGCTAAAGTTGATATTGATCATCTTAATATGACAACTCTTGTCAGATGTTTTTCTAATGATTTCGAGGAGGACATTTATATGGATTCTATAGAATGACGAGGTTGGTGAACATAATCCTTTATCAATGAACGAAACTATATTTTATATTTTTTGAATATCCTAGTAGGTCTAGAGATGAACTTGAGATATCTAAGGAGTATTAATGGACCCTTTATAATGATAATGTTGATAGAGGGGAAGATGACAATGAGTAAAATGTACAAAGTGAGGTCGGATTCACTATACAAAAATATTATCTTTAGTAAAATAAAATGAAACCTTGATTTTGGGAAAATAGTGAAAATGACTCAGGATGGTAACCAACTGTTTTATTCAGATTTGGTCATTTTCCTTTTTTGTACGCAATATATTATCGAACTTGTTGTTTGCGTTCACCGCAACCCTTTTGACCGGATATCAAATGTGATAGCCCGTCAAAAAGGTTATGGTGAACACAAACAACAAGTTCGATGATATATTGCGTAAAAAAAAGGAAATGGACCAAGTATGAACAAAATCAAGATTTGGTTATCGTCGTGAGTTATGAACAAAATCAACAGTCGGTTATCTTCATATAATCCCTAACTAGGTATTTCGGCGATTTCATAATTTTCCTTCTGATCGGCGGCACATCCCTTCTTCTCCGGCGAGTGCAAACGCCGGCAGGGCCTGGGCTTGCTCTCTCTTCTGATCGAGTTTTTCCACTGTGGTGATTTCTCTTCCTGTTTTTGTCTCATTGGGGTGATCGAGTTCTGGTGAAGTTTCTTCTAATTCTAATCGATCCAATGGTCTCTAATCAGGTACGCTCATCGTTTGGTGAGGGTTGGAAGATGAATAAGTATCACGACCAAAAGGCCTCTCTTAAAAGACCCCATGCACCATCCAGGTCTGATCATTCGTTTTATATCACAAACTTCCCAGATTACATTATTCATTCCGATATTTGGCGTGCATGTTCCCGGTTTGGAAAAGTTTGCGATGTATTTATCTCCAAAAAGCTGTCTCGTATGGGAAAATGTTTTGATTTTGTCAGATTTTCAGCTAATGTTAACGTTGATCTTATGATTAAGAACCTATGTGAAGTGTGGTTTGGGTATTACAAGCTGTTTGCCTTTGCACCTTGTAATCATAAGAAAGAATTCAAGTCTCATAGGGAACCTCCTACGGTGATGAAGAAAAGCGAGAATTTACCTGTTTCATATGCTAATGTAGTTAGAGGTGGTAATTGTGATAAATCCTCACCAGACAAAGAAGAAATAACCATTGTTCTTGAATCTGGGAATTTTGTTATTGATAACAAAAAATTAGCGTGTTTATCCAAGGCCTGTGACTTCAATACTCTTCCCAATCTGGGAATGTTATGCCATGATGAAGGTTTTGATGATTTTATCATCCAATATGTGGGTGGTCTATGGGTGATATTTGAATTTAAATCCAAAGAAGCTTGCAAAATTTTCTTTGACCAGTGATGCGGTTAATCATTGGATCACTGAAAAAAAGAAAATGGGACAAAAATTTTGTGCCATCTGATCGTATTGTGTGAGTGGATGTTGAAGGTCTCCCCCTTCGTGCTTGGAGTAAGAACTCGTTTAGACATATTTTGGCCAAATGGGGTTCAATTGCCCATCTTGATGATATACATTGGAGAAGACGTCTACAAGTCATGTGTTTGTATTGTCACCTCGTTTCTTGGTATAATTTCTGAAGTGATTAAAGTTAGCATTGACGGTGAAATATTCCCCATTCGTATCAAAGAAGCCCCCGGATGGAATCCAACATTCGTGTGTGAGTTCAATAACATTGATAATGATACTGTTGATGTTATTCACAGATTCGAACAAGATCATGATAATAGCAATGACTCTTTAACTGATAAGGAAGATATTTCACTTGATCCTTTTGGTATCTATGGTGTTATGAAAAAATGGATATTGAAGAGGAACTTAAAAATTCAGCCAAAATACATAAGGTTTCATCCCAGGGGCAAAATCGGAATTTTGTATCAAAAAATGAAGACCAAACTTCACAGGGATCTCCTCTTGTCGCTGAACCTAATTATGACCTAACTCAAACCTGTCCACAGTTTGCAAACAAGCCGACAGCAGCTTAAGCTGCTCCTGATGCTGTCAGATCTGCGACATCAACCTCTGTTGCAGTCAAAAATGTGACAGAAGCTCCTGCTGAAGCACCGGATGCTACCTCGACAGCCTCAACTTTATTTTTCTCGTCTAATCTTCGAAAAAAACCTGACGCCAATCAAAATACAGGGGGAATGAATGATGTTTTTATTGAAAGTTGTTCGTTTAAGGACCGGGTTCATAGTAAACCGGTGGGGTTTTCTGGAGGTTATGGACGAGTCTCGGGTTTTAATTGTTTTGAAGATGATTTATCGCATCCCCCGGGTTTCTCGAATCAGCAGGTTTTGTTTTCGGGGAACAATCAAAGCATTTCAGGTGGCATTGAAAAAAATAATTGATTCCTAAATGAACTACAAAAAACTATTGCTATGGGAGAATCGTTGGGGTATAATATGGCCGGTTGTATGGATCGTGTCACAGAGATTTTAATAGGTCACATTGAGAGGAAAGTTCCAAAATGAATTGCTTATCAATAAATATCCAAGGGTCGGGCTCCTGTGATAAGAGGAGTTGGATAAAAGAAATTGTGTAATCGTCACAAAATCAATTTTCTAGCTATTCAAGAAACTAAGTTAGAGAGCATTGACTTAGTTATGGCTAGATCTTTTTGGGGTAATTCTTCCTTTATGCATGCTTTCTCTCCTTCTCGTGGAGCTTCTGGGGGTATTCTTGTTATTTGGGATGTGGACTTGATCTCTCAAAATCGAGTTTACATTCGTGATGACTTTGTTGATATTGAAGCGGTTTGGGTTCGTTCGGGTCTCCATGTGAATTTTATTGTTATCTATGCTCCTCAAGGGATAAGTAACAAAAGACTTATTTGGAATGATATTTATATTTTTATCTCAAACTCTTTGGGGGAATGTATTGTTATGGTGGATTTTAATGAAGTTAGAGATGATTCTGAGAGATTGGGCTCGAACTTCAATATGTCTTCTGCGAGAGTCTTTAATGATTTTATTAATTCTCTCAATCTTGTAGATGTTCCTTTAGGTGGCCCTCGATTTACTTGGAGCGATAAATGGGGTTCCAAATTTATCAAGCTTGATAGATTTTTGGTTACGGAGGGTTTTATGGATTTGTTTCCTCATCTTTCAGCTATGGTCTTAGAAAAGAATATTCCTGATCACCGCCCTAGTCTTCTCTTGGAGCATTGGGTTGACTATGGCCCAACACCTTTTCGTTTATTTCACTCATGGTTTGATATGGAGGGGTTTGATAACATTGTTCGGGAGGCTTAGGCTACCTTGTTGGTGGGGATGGAGTTAACTAACCCTTGGGTTATTTTTAAGAAAAAACTTCAGTTTCTTAAATCTAATCTTAGGGAGTGGAATTCGAAACACCGGGATATGGTGGGTAGTAAAAGGAAGAATTTGCAAGATTTATTAGAGTCTATTGATATTAGGCTCATGGAGGATGAAGGCTCTGCCAACTTGAGAGAGCAAAGAGTTTCTTTATTGAAGGAGTTGTCAGATCTAGATCATTTAGCTCAAGTTGATCTTGCTCAAAAAGCTAAAATCCAGTGGGGCATCGAAGGGGATGAGAACTCTAAATTTTTCCACGATATGCTTAATCGTAAAAGGAGACAAACTGCCATTCGTGGTTTGATGATTGATGGTGTGTGGGTGGATTGTAACAATTGGTAAAAATAGGAACGATCGTACGATGCTATGTTTTGATTATTAAGCAATATGAGTATTTTATCAAGAATGGTTGAAGGAATTTAACCGCTTTTATTTAAATAAGTTATTGTGAAATATAAAACAAGTAGCTATTGATAAATTTCGTTATGATGTATGGCTACGAACCATCACCGGTTTGTGAAATTAGCATATAACATCATTTGAACGCAACAAACTTAATTTTTGTATCAACATGTGTCTAGTTGATAATTAAGTTAGGTTCTATGTAAAACGCGTGCTTAATAGTTGTGTAGGATCTAAATTCGACAAATATACGAACCAAAGTGACAAAACGTGTTTAACGATATGGTTAACCGATTAAATGTCACGAAATTATACATTGGTCAATAAATTTTATATTTAAATAAATTAAAATATAAAATGAATTATTATAAGGTATAATTAAAATGTATCTAAGTGTTTTTGAATAAAAAGAATAAAACATAAACATTAAAGTTCAAATACACAAAAACTACATTGTTATTTTATACTAAGTATACATGTATGTATTTGTACATATGTATTATTATCTAGTGAATGACTAGTTATGGGTCATTACTTAAAGTGATTTCATGCAAGGAATATGATTTCTAAATCAATTAAGATAAGAGAATTGGTGGAGATAAGTGCCAACTTAACTAATAAGTGCTTAATCATTTAAGACATTTTACTAAGAATGCTTCTTAATCCCTCTTCTAATTTTCAAGATTAAGACCTTCCCTCTCCTTACCTAGAACACCTAACTAACTAAATAACTAGTAGTTAGTTAGTTAACTAACCCCATCTCTAAGAAACCACCCAAGCAAGTGGCTAGACAAGATCACATCACTTAAACTCACATCCCATCACAAGCTAGTCTAGGTTTTGTCCCCTTATCCTCTTCCACTCTTTCCTCCTTCATATCCACGAAATTTCCTCTTCATTTTACCCTCATTTGACCAGCCAATACTCCAGGGAATTACTCTCAACCTTCATATCATTTTCAAGCACAAGAACATCCTTCCAAAGCCATCAAAACCATGAACTAAAGGGTTGCTGTCCCTTTTGTGTTTCAGCCATCATTTCACCCATCTACACCTTCCTTTTTGCTTGATATTTTTACCAAAAAATACCCCTGGAAGTTACTTGTTATGATACTCAAAATTATTGATTCAAAACAGTGAGTAAACTACCATTTTTCTTGCTCTTTTGCTGTGAAATTTTCGTGACAGCAACATAGCCAAAAGAGTGGCTGTTTTGGAGCATCAAACCAACAACCAAAAGTTCATCTTCAACCTTCCATTCTTCAAGTATTCACATAAGGTGTGTTCATACCCCTACATTTTCATGTTTCTTCAGCTTTCAAGGGGGGGGGGGGGGGGGGGGGGATACAAGTTAGAACACTAAACATAACTTAAATTTAAATGACAGCTTTCTACAGAAAAGTTGAGTCCTGTTCACGGACTGTTTTGACCATCTTCGACTTAATATATTTCAAAACTGTACAATATGCAAATAGTTCAAGTTTATACCTTTCTAAGGACTACTCGCACGCATTCATACAATTTTTCTACAATTTATGGCGATTTTTATAAAACTGCCTATCATTTCAGAAGTGATTTCGGACCAGTCTGTGAAGATGTTCATTTTCACACAAGTTTGAGACCACTAAAAATCATAATAAAAATTGGGAACAAAGAGAATCATTTTATAAACTCTCAGAGGTGACGGATTCAGTTTTTGACTTACGATGATTTTTCTATGAGTTTTCTAAAAATAGGGACAGTAAAGGGTAAAACTGTCAAAAGTGGTTTATAGATTTATTAACACCTTCTAACATTTTTGAGCAATGTTTATACATTAAGCAAGTTAAAACACAATCATTTAAATATGTTTAATTACCATTTTTACAAAAGTGATAAGTACAAAAAGGTCTTTAGTATCAAACTTAAGGATTATTTCATGCAAAGTTTCTAATAAAAACATAAGAATATGAACAACAATTACGAAACATACCAAATCATCTTTTAAAACTTATACATATATATAACCATATACATATATATGTTTTGTTTACAAACTTGTCTTCTACATCAAAAATTTCACTTTACTCGTTTTTATCAAATGAATCACTTGTGATTTATTACTACTATGTGAAAACTCTTGTCATACTTTGCATGCACTAGATTTATACAAAGTATTTAGAAATTCCAAAGTATCCTTCGTTGTTAAACCGTTTTAATACATTTTAAAAACTTATGATTTATGCATTGTCAAAACTTTGTGAGAAAGGATGATCTTTGCATACAAAACTATTACTTTAATACAGACTTAGTTGAGAATCCGTGAGACAAGTACATCCTCAAACACTGCCTTTTTGCTAGAAGGTATCGCTACAAGTCCTGTCTATAACCAGAGTCTCCCGTTCGGAGAACGTGTCAAATGTGTATAGATATATACGGGAAGTCATGATCCCGCGCCCTGACTGTTAGCTACAGTCCATCCTTTGGGGTGACAGTTTGTCATAACGCTACGACGTTTGAAGAACGTCGCTACAGGCATATTATGTTTAGTATGGTTATAAAACTCATCGGATATACAATTATTATAGTACTTCTGATTGATGAATGAGTAGTTATTAAAACTATTCTTCATCTAACAAACTGAAATCTTCTAATAGGTTTCATTATATAAATCTATGCTTCAACCTTCTAAAGCATGTCTTTTGCTTTCGGTTTTTAGTGTGGGACATTAGGCTAACTATTACTTTAGGAAAATATGGGATTTTCCATGTATACAAAACAAACAACTAATAGGAAAATAAGGGATTTTCTTGATTCAACTATCTATATTATTCAATACATATATTCTCATGCATTTCACACTTTTATAAGGAAATAAGGGATTTTCTTGGAAAACATACACTCAATTTGGAATGGCATACAAACTTTCTAAACCACTTATGAACTCACCAACTTAATTGTTGACACTTTCTCTTTGAAATAACTTGTATTCTCAGGGAACCGCTAAGCAGGTTTGGAAATCAACTTTTGGGGATTAACGCGCTGGCGTTAATTTCTTCTTTTGAAAGATGTTTATGCATTTATCTTTTGAGCATGTAATGAATACAATGATGTAAACATTTTTAAAACCTTTATATATGTATGGTGGTGTGTACTTTCCTTTCTATGAACTGTTATGATACTGAATATGACGTCCTCCGCCCCCGAACGTTTCCGCTGTTCTGGTTTGGGGGTGTGACAGATTGGTATCAGAGCATTGTTTATAGTGAGCTAAGTATATCAAACGACATAAGATATACAAACTATAAATACATAGGGACTAAAAATCTCTGACTTAACAATTTAAAAACAGGAACATTAGGGGTCTTTTACTGTTAAGTCTATGTTTGCTAAGTGTATACGTTAAGGTGGTATATACTAAAAGTTTTATAGACTTAGAATTTGTGATTTTCACTTTACTTCCTTTTCCTTGTTTGGATGTGGATATAAGGTAAGATCACTTCTTCGACTGACTATTTAATCTTGACTGTATATGACCTGTATACACAAGGCAACCATAGAAGGACCAGGAATGGACCGGGATTTCACGAAAAATGTAAGTGCATACAAACATACTAGTAAGGAGTCATATTGGCAACAAAACAAAAAGTATTAAGATAAGTTAAACACTACGAGTAAGCCTCGGGGTATGTAATCATGTCTTGGATGAATATAGCCTGATCAACTATATTTATCCAAGAGGTGACCAACGTATGCCGATGAATGGTCGTAGTGGATGACGAGTCTAAAACTTACCAACAAACCATACAAAGAAAACTTTAACATACAAATTTAAAATACTATAGGAGTATTTTGCGTTACAATAGAACCACACACTTAGATTCTTCATATGCTTCTTACCCCTATTCTCGCATAGGCATATCAGCTAGACTTCATCTCCACATAGACCCCTACTATCCTGCCACCTAAGCCAATAGATGGATCAAGAAGGATCCAGAAGAAGATTTCAAAGAGTACCAATAGATGAAATACGAGGAAGAAGATTTCCGAGAAGGGACCAGATGGAGAAAGAAGTTCGGGAGATACCATCAATAAACCTTACCCTATCAAGAGGAGTGTGAGAACCTCCACCTCTCATTTTAGGAAGCAACCCGCAATTAACTACCTAGCCACACATATAGACTGGAGAGGACAACCGATGATCCATAACCGACATAAACTCACTATACCGTACTTCGGGCCATAGCACCCATAGACCGACAAGCAGATCAAGAGAACAATACGGATCACCTACACTCCTTAGAAAAGGAGATAGTCGTTATAGGACAAAGAACCCTTACAGCTACAACCTGGACAGTCATCATAGAACTGAGAGCAGAGGAGGCCACTCGCAAAATAGAATCATGCCGACACATGCAGGTAATTAGCATACTGGTGCAACACTAGTTCTATAAATAAACTCTACAACATTTCAAATTGCGGTAACAGCCGCCGTGACAGCAGTCATGGCACACCTCGGCGCTAACAACACAAACAAAAGCGGGAACGGCGCCGAAAGTTCCAATCGTAATAACAACCAGGGACACCCCGAGTATGTTCCTGCAACGACGCCCCCAAATCAAGGACCTACCAAAAAGACAACAAACAGTGACATTCCATACCACCACCATCCCTACTACCTCAGTGCCGACAAGACCATATGTTGGAAACCTGCCAAAATGCACCAAGGGTAGCTTTCATCACAAAGGAAAGTGCAGGGAAATGCACTGAAAGAACTGTAATGAAAAGGGGCATACCACAAATTTCTGTAGGGTGTCGGCTCAACAGACCGCCCAAAACACAAAAGCTGGGATGATTCAGACTTGCTACAGATGTGGAGAAGTAGGGCATTTCATAAAGGAGTTCTCGGAGACTAAAAACAAAGATGTCAGGAGCGTCGGAAGTGTTTTAGCAACAGAGTGTGGGAAAGCAGTAATAGACCCCGCTGAGATTCCGGTACGTTCATTCCCGATAGCACATATGCATGGATACTATATAATAGCAACGCGGAGAGGAGTATTGTGAGTCGTAGATTTAATCAATTTCTCAACCAAAAACCTCAAAAACTTAAACGAAATATTTATAGTAGAATTGGAATAATCAAAAGCACTAGAGGCGTGTACATAGGGTGCACTCTAACACTAAATCAAGCAATTCGTTCAAATCATCCTAAAACCGGTCACAATAAAAATTTACGACATTTTCATTTTAACAACGTATTAGTTAGTTTCCTCACCATACCCATATCATATATTACGAAAAGTCCATTCGCCTAAACCCATCGAGTAATAGAACCCTCGTTGTCTATGGCGACAAACCGGACACAAACCCCCGACTCACCTTTTACAACAAGACTCAGAAGTACCTACACAGGAGGTACCACGCCATCCTAGCCCGTGCTGTGGATAAGAAACAAGAAGAGAAAGACATCATGGATGTTGGAAAAGCCTGTAAACTTCTCGATATATTCCGAGAAGATCTCATGGGAATACCATCCGTACGGCAACCCGAGTTCAAAAATCAACCTAAGTGCAGTAGTTGTGGAAAAGGGTTGTTGTAAATGCCATCTCAACCAAGTTAATCACCCCACTCAAGTAGAGACTATGGACCCATACTAGTGAATCTATGATTACTAAGTGTATATATTGGAGCCCTATATAATTAAGATTCTACGGACTTAGGGTTGGTAATTTTGCTTTAAATCCTTTTCCTTGTTTGGATGTGGGCTTAGAATAGAATCACTGATTCGACTGTCTTTTCATTCTTAATTGTATATGACTTATAAACACAAAGAGATGATAGATGAATCAGTTATGAGTCATACCATGAACTCCATGACAAGTTACCCAAGACAGCGGATGGACACGCTACCACTTGAGCGAGCGTAGACAAATCAAACAAACCCACACACTTTCTACCAACCAAGGCTACAAAGAAAAATAGAAAAGCTGATAGGAGCATATCACAAGAAGATTGCGAGACTGCATAGTATACCACTATCTATCATTTTGGATAAGGGACAGGCGATTCGCCTCGTGTTTTCAATAGTCATTAAAGAAGTCCTTAATATCACCCTCAAACTGACAGACAAAACGGAAGAACCATTCATCTAATCCTTATACAACAACTATTACATTAACATCAAAGTCGCGTCATTCGAAGCTCACTACAGAAGCAAGTGTAGATCACCTATGTGCTGGGATGAGGTAGGTAATACGCAACTCGCTAAGGGACAAGTTCCTAACAACACTCTCACCAGCCCCCAGATCATACGAGAAACTATAGATAAGATTGTTCAAACCCGTGAATAATTGAAGGCATCCCAGAATCGGAAGAAGAGCTTGTCTGATGAGACTCTTGTTATTCTACTTGACGAAATTGAAGACAACGAGAGTCTAAACTTCATCGAAGAACCGGTGGAAATCATGGATCAGGAGGTAAAAAGGACGAAACAAAGTCGCATACCCATAGTGAAGGCCCGTTGAAGCGCCAAACGAGGACCTAATTTCACCAGGGAACGCGAGAAACAAATGAAAAAGAAAGAAACACCCCCAATTGTTTAGTGATTTCCCGTCTACAAGTTGAATTTCGGGCCGAAATTCTTTTAACGGGGGGAGAATGTAACAATTGGTAAAAATAGGAACGATCGTACGATGCTATGTTTTGATTATTAAGCAATATGAGTATTTTATCAAGAATGGTTGAAGGAATTTAACCGCTTTTATTTAAATAAGTTATTGTGAAATATAAAACAAGTAGCTATTGATAAATTTCGTTATGATGTATGGCTACAAACCATTACCGGTTTGTGAAATTAGCATATAACATCATTTGAACGCAACAAACTTAATTTTTGTATCAACATGTATCTAGTTGATAATTAAGTTAGGTTCTATGTAAAACGTGTGCTTAATAGTTGTGTAGGATCTAAATTCGACAAATATACGAACCAAAGTGACAAAACGTGTTTAACGATATGGTTAACCGGTTAAATGTCACGAAATTATACATTGGTCAATAAATTTTATATTTAAATAAATTAAAATATAAAATGAATTATTATAAGGTATAATTAAAATGTATCTAAGTGTTTTTGAATAATAAGAATAAAACATAAACATTAAAGTTCAAATACACAAAAACTACATTGTTATTTTATACTAAGTATACATATATGTATTTGTACATATGTATTATTATCTAGTGAATGACTAGTTATGGGTCATTACTTAAAGTGATTTCATGTAAGGAATATGATTTCTAAATCAATTAAGATAAGAGAATTAGTGGAGATAAGTGCCAACTTAACTAATAAGTGCTTAATCACTTAAGACATTTTACTAAGAATGCTTCTTAATCCCTCTTCTAATTTTCAAGATTAAGACCTTCCCTCTCCTTACCTAGAACTCCTAACTAACTAAATAACTAGTAGTTAGTTAGTTAACTAACCCCATCTCTAAGAAACCACCCAAGCAAGTGGCTAGACAAGATCACATCACTTAAACTCACATCCCATCACAAGCTAGTCTAGGTTTTGTCCCCTTATCATCTTCCACTCTTTCCTCCTTCATATCCACGAAATTTCCTCTTCATTTTACCCTCATTTGACCAGCCAATACTCCAGGGAATTACTCTCAACCTTCATCTCATTTTCAAGCACAAGAACTTCCTTCCAAAGCCATCAAAACCATGAACTAAAGGGCTGCTGTCCCTTTTGTGTTTCAGCCACCATTTCACCCATCTACACCTTCCTTTTTTCTTGATATTTTTACCACAAAATACCCCTGGAAGTTACTTGTTATGATACTCAAAATTATTGATTCAAAACAGTGAGTAAACTACCCTTTTTCTTGCTCTTTTGCTGTGAAATTTTCGTGACAGCAACATAGCCAAAAGAGTGGCTGTTTTGGAGCATCAAACCAACAACCAAAAGTTCATCTTCAACCTTCCATTCTTCAAGTATTCACATAAGGTGTGTTCATACCCCTACATTTTCATGTTTTCTTCAAGTTTTAAGGGGGGGGGGGGGATACAAGTTAGAACACTAAACATAACTTAAATTTAAATGACAGCTTTCTACAGAAAAGTTGAGTCCTGTTCACGGACTGTTTTGACCATCTTAAACTTAATATATTTCAAAACTGTACAATATGCAAATAGTTCAAGTTTAAATCTTTCTAAGGACTACTCGCACGCGTTCATACGATATTTCTACAATTTATGGCGATTTTTATAAAACTGTCTGTCATTTCAGAAGTGATTTCGGACCAGTTTGTGAAGATGTTCATTTTCACACAAGTTTGAGACCACTAAAAATCATAATAAAAATTGGGAACAAATTAGACTCATTTTATAAACTCTTAGAGGTGACGGATTCAGTTTTTGACTTACGATGATTTTTCTATGAGTTTTCTAAAAACAGGGACAGTAAAGGGTAAAACTGTCAAAAGTGGTTTATAGATTTATTAACACCTTCTAACATTTTTGAGCAATGTTTATATATTAAGGAAGTTAAAACACAATCATTTAAATATGTTTAATTACCATTTTTACAAAAGTGATAAGTACAAAAAGGTCTTTAGTATCAAACTTAAGGATTATTTCATGCAAAGTTTCTAATAAAAACATAAGAATATGAACAACAATTACGAAACATACCAAATCATCTTTTAAAACTTATACATATATATAAACATATACATATATATGTTTTGTTTACAAACTTTTTCTTCTACATCAAAAATTTCACTTTACTCGTTTTTATCAAATGAATCACTTGTGATTTATTACTACTATGTGAAAATCTTGTCATACTTTGCATGCACTAGATTTATACAAAGTATTTAGAAATTCCAAAGTATCCTTCGTTGTTAAACCGTTTTAATACATTTTAAAAACTTATGATTTATGCATTGTCAAAACTTTGTGAGAAAGGATGATCTTTGCATACAAAACTATTACTTTAATACAGACTTAGTTGAGAATCCGTGAGACAAGTACATCTTCAAACACTGCCTTTTTGCTAGAAGGTATCGCTACAAGTCCTGTCTATAACCAGAGTCTCGCGTTCGGAGAACGTGTCAAATGTGTATAGATCTATACGGGAAGTCATGATCCCGCGCCCTGACTGTTAGCTACAGTCCGTCCTTTGGGGTGACAGTTTGTCATAACGCTACGACGCCTGAAGAACGTCGCTACAGGCATATTATGTTTAGTATGGTTATAAAACTCATCGGATATATAATTATTATAGTATTTCTGATTGATGAATGAGTAGTTATTAAAACTGTTCTTCATCTAACAAACTGAAATCTTCTAATAGGTTTCATTATATAAATCTATGCTTCAACCTTCTAAAGCATGTCTTTTGCTTTCGGTTTTTAGTCTGGGACATTAGGCTAACTATTACTTTAGGAAAATATGGGATTTTCCATGTATACAAAACAAACAACTAATAGGAAAATAAGGGATTTTCTTGATCCAACTATCTATATTATTCAATACATATATTCTCATGCATTTCACACTTTTATAAGGAAATAAGGGATTTTCTTGGAAAACATACACTCAATTTGGAATGGCATACAAACTTTCTAAACCACTTATGAACTCACCAACTTAATTGTTGAAACTTTCTCTTTGAAATAACTTGTATTCTCAGGGAACCGCTAAGCAGGTTTGGAACTCAACTTTTGGGGATTAACGCGCTGGCGTTAATTTCTTCTTTTGAAAGATGTTTATGCATTTATCTTTTGAGCATGTAATGAATACAATGATGTAAACATTTTTAAAACCTTTATTTATGTATGGTGGTGTGTACTTTCCTTTCTATGAATTGTTATGATACTGAATATGACGTCCTCCGCCCCGAACGTTTCCGCCGTTCTGGTTTGGGGGTGTGACATGGATAATCCGATCAAGGTTAAAGAAGGTTTTCACGATTATTTTCAATCTTTATTTCAGCAGCGTTCTTCGTGGAGACCGGTTACAGATGGTGCTTTATTTAGTACCTTATCCCAAATACAGGTCGATTATTTGCAGTCTTCTTTTTCATGTGAGGAGATAAAAAGGGCTGTTTGGGACTGTGGGTTTACTTTTGGGATTTCAAAGAGATATTGGGACCTCGTTGCAACCGATGTTGAGGCCTTTATTCATCACTTTTTCCATCATTCTGCCATTCCTAAAGGATGTAATGCCTCATTTTTCACTATTATCCCAAAAGTCAGAGATCCGAAGACTCCAAAAGATTTTAGACCCATTAGTCGCATTGGTTGCCAATACAAAATTATTGGCAAACTTCTGGCTAATCTTCTTGTGGAGGTTATTCATAGTGTTGTTAGCCTTGAGCAATTTGCTTTTATCATAGGCAGACAGATCCTGGATGGTCATTTTCTTCTTAATGAATTGGTTGCTTGGAGCAAGTCTTCCAAAAATCATTTGATACTTTTTAAGGTTGATTTTGAGAAGGCTTTTGATTCCTTATCTTGGGACTACTTATTGGAAATTATGTCCATTAAGGTCTACGTGGTGTCGGTGGATTAAGGAACTTTAATCGACTGCGAGGGCTTCTGTGTTGATTAACGGTTCCCTGACTGATGAATTTCAAATTCACCGTGGGTTGAGGCAGGGTGATCCTCTTTCTTCTTTTTTGTTTATTTTGGCTATGGAGGGTCTTCATATTGCTTTGATGCAGGCTCGAGTTGCGAATGCTCTCAGAGGGGTTTCTATTTCAGGAATTGAGATTTCTCATCTCATGTATGCGGATGATGTTATGTTGGTCACTCCTTGGGATCCTAAGAATGCTAATTGTCTCCTTTGCATCCTTAGATGCTTTTACTTGGCTTCAGGGCTCAAAATCAATTTACTTAAAAGTAAATTGATTGGTGTGGGAATTTCTTTTTCCCAAGTTCTTGTGGTGGCTAACAGGATCTGTTGTGCAGCCTCTATGCTCCCTTTTTCTCATCTTGGTATCCCAGTGGGTCAGCCTATGACTCGAAAGTCCTCTTGGGTTCCTTTGATTGATAGATTTCGCTCCAAGCTCTCGAACTGGAAGGCTAGGTGTCTATCGTTTCGAGGTCGTCTTACTTTGGTGAAGTCTATCTTGGGTTCGTTAGGGAGTTACTTGATGTCTTTTTTCCTTTCTCCTATTTCGGTTTTAAAGGACCTTGAAGGTATGAGGGCGAGATTTTTTGGGGGTGCAGACAATGATGAACGTCGTATGCATTGGGTTAGATGGGATAGAGTCTTAGCCTCCAAGGATGAAGGTGGATTGGGGATTGGTAGTCTTTTCTCTTTCAATAGAGCTATGATTTTTCGTTGGTGGTGGAGGTTTTATCACTGCCCTGATCTTCTGTGGGTTAGAGTGGCAAAATCTATATATGGTTTGGATGGCTCTTGCAGGAATCTGAGATGTCCTATTACTGGCCAAAGATCTTGGGGTGGGGTTGTTCGTATGTTATCCCAGTTACTCCAGAAAGATATTGATCTTCAATCTCTATTCCCTATTATAGTTGGTGATGGTACCCACACTTCTTTTTGGCATGATGTTTGGAGGGACGATATGCCTCTGTCTGCCACTTATCCTAGAATCTATGCGCCGAATTTGCACAGACATGTTTCTATTACATATAGGTTGTCCATGGGTTTGGGAGTTAACACTCTCATACATGACCCTAGAGGTGGTCCGGAACAGGAGCAATGGAACAACTTCACTTGTCTTTTGTAGGATTTCCAACTCAGATCAATCCCAGATAGATTGGGTTGGGCTATCAATGTTTTAGATAATTTTTCAATTTCTTCGGCTCGAAAATTTTTGGATGGTCTTACGCTTAGCAACGGAGGTAACTCTACTCGTTGGAATAATTGGGTTCCAATTAATATCAATATTCTTATTTGGAGAATTAGATTGTCTAGTATCCCTACTAGATAACGATTATCTTATAAGGGTATCATGGTGGATTCTATTCTTTGCCCTGTCTGTTCTTCTAGAGTGGCGACTGTTCACCATATATTTTTGCTGATTGTTCTGAATTGTATGCTTTATGGTCCCGTATTGCGATCTGGTGGGGTGTTAACTATCCTTCTCAGTTCACTGTGGATTCTCTTATCAATTGGGTTGATTCTACCATCTGGCGTATTAGGCAGCGCAAAGCTTTTGACGCGGTGATCTTGACTGCCTTTTGGTGCATTTGGAATTTCAGGAATGGTTTGATTTTTGGAGTGATTACGTCTAAGAAATCTATGATTATTGATAATGTTGTTCATAAATCTTTTGTTTGGATTTCTATAGGTGTTGTAAAGCAAGTTTAGTTGGTCATTTTGGCTTCATAATCATTTTTCAGCTACTATTTTGATGTAATTCTTTTTTCTAGTTTCTTGCTAGTTTAATAATATTCCGCCGTTCCAAAAAAAAAAACAGTTGGTTATCCTCGTGAGTTAATTTATCTTAAAAGAACTTTGAGGAATTTGAACTTTGAGGAGGTGAAACTTTAAGGAATAGAAATATGGAGGGCACATAAAAAATTCCCGAGAATTTTTGAATTAAAACATTGAGGTTTACTGTTGAATATGTGAGATCAAATTTGTTGAATGAGTTATTCTCCCTCCACGGACTTCACAAATTAGCCATGTATCGAAACTCTTCCTTGCCGTAAAGCATCTTTGTTTACCAACAATTAAATGACAATCGGAAATAATTGATTTTCCAAAATCTCAATTAAGGGAACACCATATTTGACCCAACATTGAGGATTTTGATTTAATTCTTTGACTACGAACTTTGACCTATATCTTTAAAGGAATTAAAACAACAAACTCAATCTAAAGGCATTAATCGGAAGCTAAACCCATCAAGTTTGATTATCTGTCCTTTTCGTTTGACGCCGTTCAAAAAAAAAAAAAAAAAAATCCTTTTCATTTGACCAGTAACAATTCTTTGACTTTGATGCAATTTTGACCACCACTAATTATTATCACCAAAGAGGAGACTTTGAATATTGAATTATTTCTCGAGTCAACCGATAAACACCAAAATTCATAAAATACGAATTTAAATTTTGAACTAATTTTAATATCCACAAAGTTCATAAAATACGAATGGACCACAAGAACGAACATAACATGTTCTTTGATTAATGTTGTTTTTACAATCAACAAAAACATGATCTCCAAATTGATATTTCAGAATAAATAACTCAATCAATAAACGAAATCAACCAGATCTAATCATCGATTTTGATTGATTGAAAGAATGTGAACAAAAAGATCGATCAGGAGACTAAAGCAATTTGCAGATGATATGAATGAATCGCTGAATTAATACCGATGATGCAAAGATCGAGCAGTTAGATATCACTAACAAGAAATCGATTGAAATATTTCTGAATTTTAAGATGCGACTTGCGAGATCCAGAACGTACAATTCAAGAGCAAGATATCGTGAACAAATGAATAAATGAACAGTAATCAATTAGGTCCAGTAGAATAAGTTTTGGGCTTTCAACAATTACACAATTAGATCAAATCAGCAAACTGTTGAGCAACAGAACAGCAAGATCTATTTCAGCATATCAGATAAAATTATTTAGATCAGAAGAAAAAATATAAACAATAAAATAAGATCATGATTCCATGAACATGCAAAACTAGCTAAAAATCCGAACCCTTGATCGAAATGAGTAAAAAATCATCAAATTGAGACCTTTCTTTTAAATAATCATTTAAATCTTCATGTTTTGGGTGTGATTGATTTGTAAGCCAAGAAAGAAGTATATTTTTCCTATCATATTCATTTCAAATTTACTTTTGATTAAATTTTCAAATTTTTGTGTAAGTGAAAGGATCCATAGAAGTAACCTAGATTTGCACCAAGTAGAGATGATCTCCAACCTTTTTACGGAAAAGTATTGGATGTATGGAACCTTCTTTAAACATTAAAATTTTCAAAAACTTAGTAGGAATTTCAAAAACTTTGTAGGAACTTGGCTAATGATATTATCAATGTTCCAAAACCAAGGCATGCCATCGCATGAGGTTTGACTTCGTCGTTACGAAAAACCTCATAACGTTGCTGTTATGTGTAATGCGTAGTAATGCGTGATATGACGTATCATGGCGCATTATGGCGTGTGTTTTCTCATTTAAGACGTTTTTTTGCTCTTATTTATGTCTTTTCTAATCAGACATACAAATATTGTGTTTTTTTTGTTAACCTTTTGTTATTAGTTGTTGATTTAACACTTTTAAAAACTAGTTATATTTGATATAAATCTATATTGTGGTAATATAATTATAAATTAATACAAAATCGACGTATTATATCACGCCTTGAAAAATGTCATGGTTCACTATGGCTCGTTAAGTTTGAGGCTTGACTTTACTGCTACGCTACGCCTCACGCCTTTTAGAGCATTGGATACTATATGCTAAGTTTCGACAATTATATATTGAACTACAATATGTTCACAAAAAAAGACATCGTTTGAATATATTTTATTACAATAAATGCATATATAGCCACATGTTATACTTTGATATAGGAATAATGATTTAAAAGGGTAATATACTTTTTGATTTGTATATATTTGGTGACTGTTTTTTTTTTCATCAACAATTTCTCTTTCAACTTGTTTAACTGTACACATTCAGTCCTTATGACCAGATACTTCAGGTAAGTCGAAAAAAATGACTTAATATGTAACAACCCAAAAATCAGAGAAAAGTTTTCATTTTTAAATAAGCTTTCAATCATAAGTTTAATACCAAAATCCAATACATAATCATCATTTAGAATCACCAGAATGTCAATAACAGGGAATGTGGAAAATAATAGAGAGTGAATGATGCGCCATCAAGTCGGGCCCTTCCCTTTAGAACCGGAAGTACCTTAAATCACAATACAAACTGTAAGCTAACGCTTAATGAGTTTTTCAAAAAATAACACATACTAGAGAAACCAATGGGCCCCGCCCTAGAGTTCATTCCAACCCGAACACAAGTATGGGCTCCCGCCCTGGGGCCTCGGCTTAGGGTATATTTCAACCTGACATATCATATTAGGCCCCGCCTTGGGGTGTGTTTCTGTAACTACGGGTTCTTCGTATGCATTTAACACTTTAAAGTAATTATTTTGAAAGAGGAACTCGATGAGTTGGTGGCCCTAAGTCGTCGAGTAGAGGATAGATTATATGCGGGGTTTAAGCCACATACTCGACGAGTCAAGAGCCCTCGACTCGGAGAGTATATCGGCCAGAGTGAAACCCTAATTTAGGGGTTTTGCACCCTATTTAAGCTCCTTAACCCCCACCACTAGGCCTCATTTCCACCCTCCCTGTCCTAAACCCTAATCCACAAAACCCTAAAGTGTTATTTGAGAGTGTGAGCCATTTTTAGTGATCTTTGTGTAATTTGAAGCTTGTGCAAGAAGAACAAGATAGAGGGCTCAAGAAGGGAATCCTAGATCCAGAAAATACACAACATTTGCTACATTTTCTAGTAATCAAGTTTCTATCTTGGCTATTAGTTCATTAGATCTCTTTATGGCCATCTTTATGAGGGTTTTTGGTCCAAGAATGATAGGTTTTGGAGAATGATCGACCCAAGTGGGTATTCTTCCAGATTTAGGACCTAGAGGGGCTAATATGACATAAAGGTGCAAACCTTATGCCATTGGAGCCCCTATGCAAGTCTTAGAGTGTCATATTGGCCTTTTAAGCCCCAAAAGGCCATGCATGGGGAAAAAAGTGGGAACTTTATGTGTCCAATTAGTGTTAAGGGTGTAGATATGAGGTTCTAAGCTTTAGTTGGGTGTATGGATGGCATAAGGACCAAGTTCGAGGTCCCAAGGAATTAGGGTTTAAGCTAAACCCTTTAAGAAGAGGTATTAATGGGTAAAGTTAGAAACTTTACCCTTAAAAGGACAATTTAAGGATTCTTAAAGAAGTATGAAGCTTGGATCTGAAGTGTAGGGACTCAATCCATTAAGATAGCCCAAACAAACATGGGAACTCGGCAAGTCCAGAAAGGAACTCGACGAGTTGAGTCGAGTTGTACCGATCCTATGCCAGGTAAAACTTGATGAGTCTGTGAAGGGACTCGACGAGTTGACTCGGTTGATCATGAGTGTGAGTAGTATAGGAACTCGTCAAGTTAGGAGGTAACTCGATGAGTTGAGTCGACTGAGAGTTGACCTTGACTTTGACTTTGACAAGGACGTTGACTTTGACCAGGGGTAAAATGGTCATTTTACCCTAAGAAGGATTATCATATTTTGATTAAGTGTTATTGTTAAATTGATAGTCGGGGAGTCGTTGGAGTAGCTGTCAGAGATTCCTCAGATGAGATTTCACACCTAGCATACGATGTGAGTTTCCTCCAGTAGGAATGGGTCTAAGGCACCAAGGTCGGCCCGTTTAGTTAGTAGTTTTTCCGGACTGCGGTCCATGGCGAGCGGGACCCAATGTAGGTTTATATGCTTTTCCAGATTTCGATCCGATGTAGGGGCGGTCCTGAGGAATGCTTGTATGCTTGATGTCTTTGTGATTCTTACATGTGTTGTACTCATATGTTTTCGGACTTCGGTTGGAAGTCGGGGCAGTCCCGAGGAATGTTAGTATGCTTCCAGACGATGGTACGATGCGGGGCGGGCCCTGAGGAAAGTTTCTATGTTAATGATATATGCTTAGGATTATGTATATTATTTGACTGTGTTCATATGTATCCGAGATATGCTCGATGTCGGGTGAGGCTTGATGCCAGGCGGGGCCTGATGCCGAATAAGGCGTGATGCCGGTCGTTGCCCGATGCCGGGTAGGGTTCGATGCTAGGAAAGCCTATCCCAAGTCTGACTCGATGTAGCAGAGGTGGGGCCCAAGATATGTTTATGTGTTAGGTGTAGGGTATGTGGTAGTTGGGGAGACTCTATAATACCAAAAAATTTACACCAAATTTAAACTTTTAATACTATCAAAAGAGTCAATAGTAATTGTTTTTACAAAAAATTTCCAATTCGTTTATCATCAGAGTGTCCCAAAATAGATCATGAGGATGAGGAGCGGTACGGTCACGCCTTCGCCTTCCCTCTCTCTCCTAAAGTACCTGAAACAATAAACTAAAAACCGTAAGCCCAAGGGCTTAGTGAGCTACCCCCAAAATACCAACACCATATCGACAAAAACCACAACCATAATGATCAATCAAACAACATACATACCGGGCCATCGGCCGGACTGGTCCGCCCTACTGGGCCTACAGTCTATCTGAATCTATCCCGAGCCTTCGGCATGACTGGTCCACCTCATGGGCCTACAGTCTCCCAGGGCCGCTCAGAGGGTGTGCTGGCCTTCAGCACAAAGCAGGACCGCCTCAACCTAACCAACAAGCAACTAACCATGTACGCATACTATCATATACTGGCATACACACATAGCAAACATATCTATCTCATTAAGCATCAATCATAGAGTTTCACTCATAACTAGAGTATCGACCTAACAGGTCACTAACATACCAATCCTTACGGATCATAAAAGCATAACATACTATCTATCCTGATTTCGCCCTACTGATCCGTTCCCAGTCCCGGAACTGCTCCCAGGTAATAGCAGCCCTCTGATCATCAGTATACAAACCCGTCGTCAGCCTCCACCAATCCTTCGGCCCAAGTCTCAGCAGGTTCAGGGCACACCTGACCTTCTGGTCATCAGGGCATGAACACGTGAAGAAACATCCCTCCACGTCAGATAACCACCTCATAGCCCGAATGGCATCCTGTGTACCATCAAATGTCGAGGGCTTCATATTGTCGAAGTCTCGGTACTGGAAAGCCTTGTCGGCTCCTCCTCCTCCAACCCCTGCAGCAGTTACAGCCGAAATGGCTGCAGCGGCAGCAGTCTCTGCTAGAGCGGCATACCGCTCATCAAAATACTCGACCATCACGGTCTTTATCGACCCAAACATCTCTGGCAGCTGCGCTCGGAACGCAGCAGCAATCTCATCATGCATGATCTCCTAAATCCGGGCATCCAACTCCTCAGTCCCTATCTGAACCACGGGCTTAGGTGCTACCGGCACCTCCAATCCTCTGTCTCCTGACCCTGATCCTGATCCTGATCCGGATCTGGACCCAGAAGCAACACGTCTCGTCACCACCATACTGCAAACGCACTCAATGTATCAGACGGATCATAAAATGACGGAAAACCAATTACCCTCAATCCCTAGGGGTTGTGACTTCCTTGATACGCGTATGGGTCCTGTGCTTTCAGTAGTATGGGCCCCTACTACCTTTCACACCTACCCATATTTGTCTCAAGTATCACCACAACGCCCTAAACTGTATTTAACATTATATGCGCTCAACCCTCACTAACAAGGGACATCGCCTAACTAGTAACTGATCTTGTAGTTCCGCACCACTCACACATCCATGGAACTTCCATCATCCCCTGCTACGCTAGTGTACACTGGCTACACATAGTGCTGGACCTGATAGACTTCCGAATATCCAATCCCACACTAAGGTCGAATTGGACATTCTCAGGCTATAAGATCTTGACTATCCACAGTCGTGGTGCATACACTAATCATCTACAGTTATGATGTCATTCCCATATACAAGAAACCCTAGGCTAATAGGTATCATACAATCAGGCCAATCTATCATGCGATTCCTGAAAATACCTAGCCTAGCACTAGCATGCTGTTCTAACATATTAGAATATCAAATAACTGTATGGTATTTTGGGGCTTACTTACAGGCTTCAGCTGATCGTACCCTCTGCATCCTCCATCCTTTATTTTGACAACCATTTAAAAAAGAAACTTATTTTCCGAAAACCTCCTTGGTTTGAGACTGGGTTCACACGAGTGTTCCTCCAATTCACTCAAACCAAGGCTCTGATACCAACTTATAACACCCAAAAATTTACGCCAAACTTAGACTTTTAATAATATCAAAAGAGTCAATAGTAATTGTTTTTAAAAAACATTTCCAATTCGTTTATCATCAGAGTGTCCCAAAATAGATCATAAGGATGAGGAGCGGTACGGTCACGCCTTCGCCTTCCCTCGCTCTCCTAAAGTACATGAAACAATAAACTGAAAACCGTAAGCCCGAGGGCTTAGTGAGCTACCCCCAAAATACCAACACCACATCGACAAAAACCACAGCCATAACGATCAATCAAACAACATACATACTGGGCCATCGACCGGACTGGTCCGCCCTACTGGGCCTATAGTCTATTTGAATCTATCCCGAGCCTTTGGCATGACTGGTCAGCCTCGTGGGCCTACAGTCTCCCTGAGCGCTCAGAGGGTGTGTTGGCCTTCAGCACAAAGCAGGACCGCCTCAATCCAACCAACAAGAAACTAACCATGTACATATACTACCATATACTGGCATATACACATAGCAAACATATCTATCTCATTGACCATCAATCATAGAGTTTCACTCGTAACTAGAGTATCGACCTAACAGGTCACTAACATACCAATCCTTACGGATCATAAAATCATAAGATACTATCTATCCTGATTCCGATCTAACAGATCAGAATCATATGTAGCATACCATAACAACAGATCTAACCGATCTCTAGTATAACAACCATCCTAAACAGGATGAATCTAACAAAACAATAACATAACACCCATCCTAAACCAGGATGGAATCTAGCATGACAATAACAAGCAACCATCCTAAACCAGGATGTAAATTACAAAGGGCCGGCCTTGGTGCCGTAGACCCTATCGATATAGTCAGGATAACTCACCTCGCAGATGTCGATTGAAATGAAAACTCCAACTATCGGATCACTTGACACTGGCACCACCACCTATAACCATGACATAATATACTCATAAGTTCTTACTCTAATGAGACACCCCATAACCTCTTAGAAATTCCTGATCAAGGTCTGAGTCCTCAGTCAAGGTCAACAGTCCATGTTTACCTCAACTCGCCGAGTGCACTCGGCCACTCGCCGAGTCCGTGGAGCACATTCCAACTCGCCGAGTCATCGGAGTGACTCGTCGAGTCCCTTCGAATCCCGATCAATCCTTAAGGGCCACCCGTCGAGTTTCCTCCTTGCAACTCGACGGGTACACATACATACCTATCCAAGGGAAAAGCCATCCGACTCGCCGAGTTGTTCTTCAACTCATCGAGTTTTATGGTGATCTTCATCGGACTCGTCAAGTTGTTCATCCAACTTGCAAAGTTCAATGACTATCTTCATGTGACTCGCCGAGTCATCCTTGAGACTCGCCGAGTCCATCTAGTCCTCTTTCTATACAGACTTGTGTTGAGCCATGCAACGACTCCAAATCACAGATCCAAGCTTATAGAGCATACTTACCATGTAAGTTGCAAACTTTACGTGCATGCATGGTTATAAAGGCTCCAAATGTCTATTTTAAGTTTTTAATGGAGCTTCTAGTCCAAGAGGGACTCCAACCACAACCAATACAACAACTTTATGGCTCTAGCATCTAAGGAGGGTCTAGATCTGAAGTTACAACTTCTGATCTAGCCCATAGCTCAACATCCCAACTTGAAAATCCATAAAAAGCCCTAGAATCAACCAAAAGGGATGAAAAGGAAGTAAGAATGGTACTTTGATACCTTCAAACGATGCTAGCTGAGCCAAAACCTGCTTCCTACTCCTTTCTTGCTTCAATTTCCTTTGCACTCTTAGCTTCCCTCCTTCAAGATCCTCTTTTCCGAGCTTCAAACCCACACAAAGGCACACACACACGAATTAGGGTTTCCAAGGGTTTTCAAAGACTGTAAGGAGACCCAAAGGAGGCTGAGGCTCCTTTAAATAAGGGTGCAAACCACGGGATTTAGGGTTTCATCTGCCAGCTCCTACTCGCCGAGTCCCAATAGTGGACTCGCCGAGTAGGTCACTAACCACGCGTTCTCACCCCGCTGCTACTCGACGAGTAGGTTGACCAACTCGTCGAGTAGAGCTTAACCAGAAATTCTTAATTAA
The DNA here is from genome assembly GCF_002870075.4 of Lactuca sativa. Classification (NCBI taxonomy): domain Eukaryota; kingdom Viridiplantae; phylum Streptophyta; class Magnoliopsida; order Asterales; family Asteraceae; genus Lactuca; species Lactuca sativa. Next base: position 178,377,118 of record NC_056626.2, on the reverse strand, counting down.
TTAATACCTAAGGATCGGGGCATTACAGACTCACTAAGTTTCATTCTTATAGTTTTCAGTTTTGGTTTCGAGTACTTCCACTAGCAAGGGGAAGAGCTCGAGATGACTGCATGGCACACACCACAGTTTTTGGTATGGGAGGAGTTACTCTGATTTTGACATATGATTTTGTAATGTTGACATTATTATGATATTTTGAGATACATGGTTTTATGACTTTTATGTGATGGATGATATTGTTGGTTTTTACTAATGAATTAAAATGAAATTTTTGGCTTCTATTTTTGGGATGTTTCAGTTTCAACCCGATCACACATGTAATACACTACAACTAACATATGGCGTAAATAGCTAATGGGCCGACCTTGGTGCCTTCAACCCGTAATACTGGGAAGAGACTCACCTCGGTCTGCTGAAAATAATAACTTCTTAGCTACCAATCCAAAAATCTCACACTATATAAATACACAAAATACCCTAATTAAGATTATGATAAAAACCCAAACAAGGCCCAAAAATCTCTAAGTCCAGATTCCTTAAATAGGGCCCAAATCATTTTCCTTTTTAATAGGCCCAACCATATTTGGCCCATTTACAATAATGGGCCTATGGCCCAAGAGGCCTAAATAATGACACTATAAGTCCATAAAGCAGACCGGTCCACCTATCCTAACCAGGCTAAGGCCCACGATAATGCCCAACACTCCTAGAGACCAAAAATGGAGCCCACCACCGAAGGCCCAAAATACTGCAGCGCACTGTTGAATACTTCAGGTGTACTCAGCTTGTACGCTAAGCGTACACACTTAAGGGCGTGTACTCCGCATGTATGAGCTTGTACGCCCAGAGTACTCCTCTGACTTGCCAACTTTGTATTAAGCACTTATTTGGTTAAGAGACTTGCTCAAATACCCAGATCTGACCTCCTTGAAGTAGATAATCATGTAAAGTTGCCAACTTTACGTGCATGCATGGCTTAATGAAGCCCGAAAGTCCAAAACATCTTAATAAATAACTTAATGCTTGCATGGAGGTCACAAACACTATAAAGTTTTCATCTTTAAGCTGAAAGAGGGCACTAAACATCTAGATATACAAACTTTAGCATCTCAAATGGTATTGACTCATCAAGACCTTCCAAGAGGGGCCAAAAAGACCAAAACAAGCTCAAGAGGAGATCTAACAATAGATGATCAAGGTATGAACTTTATACCTCCAGAAGCTTCCTAAGATGAAGGAGATACTAGATCTAGAAGCTTTACCACATCCAAGGATTACACCACAAACTCTTCTCTTTGCAACCACACCTATAAATGGCTTCCTTTTGACACTCTAAGCTCAAACCCACTTCCAATGGCAATTAGGGTTTTTAGGGATGTTCAGAGACAATGGAGGTTGGTAAAAATGAGGTCCAAAGGATATAAGAGGGTTTAAATAGGACACAAGACCACAAATATAGGGTTTCTAATCTAGGCCACGTACGCCCCTCGTACGCCCCAGATACGAGGCTCCAATGCTTGATGATGCGCGCCCTTGTACGCTAAATGTACATGCGAGTATGCCCGAGCGTACGAGGGGAGGGTCCTTTGCTAAAACTAAATAATAAAAAAAATGGAAAATTACCTGGATTTTCAGATGTTACAACTCTCCCCCACTAGAATTAGACTTTGTCCTCGAAGTCTGATGATGCAAATAAGTATGGGTAGTGCTCTTTCATCTCGTCCTATGGCTCCTAGGTCCACTCAGAGCCTTTTCGATGTTGCCATTGTACCTTTACACAACTCACCGCATTATTACATAGAGCTTTCATCTTTCTATCAAGAATCACAATGGGCTTCTGAACATAATTCAGATGCTCATCCACCTGAATGTCATCTAATGAAATCACTGCAGACTCGTCGACGACACATTTCCATAGCTGAGATACATTAAAAGTGTTGTGGATTTGATGGAGCTCATCCGGGAGATCCAATCGATATGTAACCATGCCAATTCGGGCAGAAATCCTGAATGGACTAATGAATAGAGGACCCAACTTGACTCTCTTCCGAAATCGGATGACACCTTTCCAATATGAAACCCTCAACAATACGAAATCTCCCACCTGAAACTCGAGATCCGATCGGCGTCGGTCAGCATAGACTTTCTGCCGACTCTATGCGACTTGCAGCCTGTCGCGCACATGCTGAATCAACTCAGTGGTCTTAAGCACCACCTCAGTGCTTCCCATGAATCGATGACCAACTTACCCCCAAAAAACGGGAGTCCTACACCTCCTTCCATACAACATATCAAATGGGGGTTGGTCAATACTGGCATGATAACTGTTGTTGTAGGAGAACTCTGCTAGTGGGAGGTGAGTATCCTAACTCCCTCCGAAGTCTAGAATGCATGCTCGAAGCATATCCTCGAGCATCTAGATCGTATGCTCACTTTGCCTATCGTTCTAGGGGTGGTAAGTTATACTGAAGTGCACCTGAGTGCCTACCTCATCATGAAACTTCCCTCAAAACCTGGAGGTGAACTGAACATTGCAGTCTGAGACCCCAGATACCGGCACTCCGTGCCTGACTATTACCTCTCGAACATAGATATCCGCTAATTTCTTGGTGGATATAATCTCAACAATCGAAATAAAGTGTGCACTCTTGGTCGGACTGTCCACAATAACCCAAATAGAATCAACACCCCGTACCGTCCTAGGTAATTTCGTGATAAAATCCATGGTGATCTCCTCCCATTTCTACACGGAGATAGGCAACGACTGGATCTTTCCATGAGGCCTCTGATGCTCAACTTTGACCTTCCTATAGATAAGACATCGCTCAACAAACCAAGCAACTTCCCTCTTCATGGAGGACCACCAGTAGTTGAATCACAGGTCTCGGTACATCTTTGTGGCCCCCGGATGGATAAAAAACTTGCACTTATTAGCCGCCTACAAAATCTACTGCCTCACCCCACCAAATGTTGGAACCTAAAACCTACCACACCGAGTCGATAATCGCCGACTGTCATTGACAAACAATAGAATCTTCTACATAATCCGCTCAGTCTTCCAATTCTCCCTTTTCAATCCTTCTACCTGAGCCTCCTTGATCATATCCATTAATGGTGAGGTAACCATCATCCTTAAACAAATATCTTGGATCGAAGGACTCGTCGCCTAACGGCTCAAAGCATTTCCCACCATATTGGCCTTCCTGGGGTGATACAAAATATCGCAGTCGTAATCTTTTACCATGTCTAACAACCTCCTCTGCCTCATATTCAAGTTCGACTGATCCATCAAATATTTCAAACTCTTATGATCGGTGTAAATAGTGCATCTGACCCCGTACAAGTAGTGCCTCCAGATATTGAAGGCAAACTCCACCGCCCCTAATTCGAAATCATGAGTGAGGTAATTCGCTTCATGGGGCTTCAGCTGCCTTGAGGTGTAAGCAATCACATGCCCCCTCTACATAGGTACAACTCCCAAACCTAAAATAGAAGCATCTCAATAAACAACAAAATCATCCAATCCCTCGGGTAACACAAGAATCAGGGCCTTGCATAGTTTCTGTCTCAATGTCTAGAAGGCCAATTGTTGATCTGAACCCCACTGAAAGGTCACATTCTTCTTGTTTAGACGATTCAAAGGCACTGCAATCTTGGAGAAGTCTTGGATAAACCTCCGATAATACCCTGCAAGGCCCAAGAAACTCTGAATCTCAGATGCGTTCTTCAGAACTTCCCAATGAATCACATCCTCAATTTTGGTCGAGTCCACCAAGATACCTCCCTGATTGACGATGTGCCAAAAAACTGCACCTCACGCAACCTAAACTCTCATTTGGAGAACATGGCAAAAAGCCTCTCCCTCATCAAGGTCTCTAACACCTCCCTCAAATGATACTAATGGTGCCTACTAGTCTTAGAGTAGCCCAGTATGTCATCAATAAAAACAATTATGGACCGATCCAACATCGGTCTGCACACCTGGTTCATGAGAGCCACGAATGCTGTTGGAGCATTGGTGAGCCTGAATGGCATCACCACGAACTCATAATAACCATAACGAGTTTTCAAGGCCATCTTCTGTATATCCTAATATGATTATATCCTGACCGAAGATCGATCTTGGAAAACCAAGATGCACCTTGAAGCTGATTAAATAAATCGTCGACCCTCGGAAGCGGGTAACGGTTCTTCATCGTCAACTTGTTTAGTTCCCGATAATCAATACACATCCTGTGTGACCCATCATTCTTTTTAACGAACAGGATCAGTGCTCCCTACGGGGAACTGCTCGGACGAATAAAACCCTTGTCTAGCAGTTCTTGCAACTGCGTAGACAACTCCTGTATCTCAGGCGGAACTACGCATACTGCGCCTTGGCTATCAGAGCCGTACCATGCATCAAATTAATCCGGAACTCAACATGCCTCTCGGGAGGCACTGCCGACAATTCCTTAGGAAAAACATCAGGAAAGTCCCGCATAATAGGTACCCCGCTCAACTCTGTCATGGTTTCCACCCTCGATTTCGAAACATAAGCCAGAAACCCAAAACAACCCTGCTGAAGAAGCCTGTTAGCCCTCGCTGCTAAATAGAGATTTGTACCATGTGAAGCTGTCTCACCAGTAATGACTAGTTCTCCCCCACTTGGGGTTCGAACTCTCACCAGTTTCCGCTCACAATCAATCACGGCCCATTGGTCCCCAACCAGTCCATCCTGATGGTCACCATCAATCCCCTCAAGGGAATCGGTGCCAAGTCGATACGAAACCTCTCTCCGAACATGCTCAGAATACTTTTACAGAATACCCTCGCAGTGCTCACAGTGCGATCATCAACGATCTATACCTCGAAAGGAAACTCCAAATTCCCTGGAGTGTCTCGAAACTTCTTGTTGAGCGCAAGAGTTACAAAAGATCGGGTAGCCCCCGAATCAAAAAGAACATAAGCCGACAATCCATTGACCAAAAATATTCCTATACAAGATCATAACAACATAAGCATAACAATAAAACAATAAAAATAGAGATAAGTCACATACCAGTCATGACGTCCGGCGTTGCTCGGGCCTCATCTGTGGTCAGATGAAACGCTCTGCTCTTCACCGCAGGAGCCTCTACCTTACCTTGGCGGCCATCTGTAATCCTCAAAGTGGCAGGTACAGGCACCGCCACTTCTCCTCAAGACTATCTCGGACATTCGGCCTTTTTATGACCGGTCATGCTATAGTGAAAACAAATCAAGGCCCTTTTAGGGTAGTCCTTGCTCATGTGGCCCGCCTGACCACAACCAAAACATCCTGATCCCATTGATTGACAAGGTCCACCATGTATATTTCCGCACTTGGCACATCAGTCCCGACCCGGCTGGCCTCTACTGTGAACATCGGAGGTCTTAGGCTTCTTAGCCTGACCCACTGCCATTTGAACCTGCTCTAACTTCCGCTTCATCCGGAGCTCTAACTCGATTTCCCACTCACGGGCCTTCTCAATCATGTCATTTAGGGTCTTGCATCCTGAGAAGCTCACAAACTCTCGGATATCATCCATCAGCATAGCATGATATCTTGTATTCATCATCTCCTCATCCGTAACATACTGTGGAACCAACAATGCCCTCTCCCTAAACTTGGCGGTAATCTCCGCCACAGTCTTTGCGGTCTAGTGAAGGTCCTGGAACTCCCTCACTAATTGTTGCACCTCAATGGCCGGTGCAAACTCCCGATCAAACCTCTGCACAAAATCCTCCCATGTCGTCACATTCATACCGGTTGTCCCTACCTTGCAGGTAACCTCCTCCCACCAGTACCGCGCTCGGCCCCTCAGCATACATGACGCGAATCTCACCTTTGCTATATGGGGGAAAAACTCATGGGTTGCGCATTCTTCATGTCAGTGATCCAGCGGCCACTAGTGATGGGGTCCTTAACCCCAAAGAACTCGGCGTACCACACACCTTGAACTTACGGAATGAGAGAGTTCGAGTCCCAATCTGACCCGCAACGATCTCGGCTCGCAAAGACCTAAGCCGCTCCACCATAGTCTTCATGATACCCTCCGTAACGGTATCAAAAAACACAAGGGTAGCGTAATGTATGCCGCAAATAACCTCAGTAGCGATAAGCTTGTGCAGCCTCTCATCAACCATCTCTGCACCAGAACCTGAACCCAATCCTGAGCCTGATCCCGAACCCGAACCTCCTCGGGTAGCCATCACCATCGTCAAAATGAAAATACAACATGCAAACATTTGATAAGGAAGTTCGAAGGGATTCCTCCTCACCAGATCCCTTACAGTATCCAGGTCTGCTCTTGTCTCGGGTACATGTTATGTGCTTTCAGTAGTACGGGCCCAATACTATCTTCCACAACTACCTGTACCTTCCCGAAGGCCATCCTTGGTACCTCTAATTCACCCAACCATAGATAAAATATGACCCACATACATAGCACATACGCAAGACTCTTCTAGGATTTCTCAATCCTCATAGAACCATAAACTTCAATCAACACCGCAGGTTTCCTTATGCATGCAAGTTTTACAAAAATAGAATCACATAGACTATCAAATAAAGCTTCTACCCTAAGATCACAACCAAACAAGGAACAAGAAATATGGCAGAATCCATCATTCTAGGGCTATGCAATCCTAAACATGTACAACTTTGAAAACATACACTTAGCAAATAACTGAGTCAACATCAATTCCAAGAAATATATTCATAGCTTTGCATTCTCCAAGGCTACAAGGAATCACGAAAATCAGACAATTTTATCACATAATCCTTGAAGGTAACCTTAGCCCTACTCTAGCATGCAATTCACATATTAACATACTAGTTGCAAATTACAAGCATGGTTAGATTTCGGAGAAAACTTACTTGAGCTCAGCCGATCGCACGCATTGCACTCTCCCTTTCTTCTTTAGGAAACCTTTTTCAGAAAATCCCAAATCTTTTTCATTTTAAAAAGGTTATCATTTCCTCAATTTGAGTTTTGATACGCCCGAAGGTATGTCTAAATCCCTCAAAACAAGGCTCTAAAACCAACTTGTAACAACCCAAAAACCAGAGAAAATTTTTCATTTTTAAATAAGGTTGTAACAGCCCGGATTCCCAGGTATTATTCATTTATTTATTTTGGTTGTTTGTGAGGAGACTCGGCGAGTTGGAGCCTAGACTCGCCGAGTATGATTGCGGATTTGGACGCGGGTTCGCGTCCGGACTCGGCGAGTCCAAGAGTGGACTCGGCGAGTCCACACTGTTTAATAAAACCCCAATTTCTCGGGTTTGACGCATATTTAAAGGGCCTTATTGCCGTCATTTGCGCTCATCAGTCCCCAGAGTGAAACCCTAGAGCATTTGAGCGATTTTAGTGAGGGAAGGAGCCATTATTGATCTTGGAGTTGTTGTCTAGCAAGGAAAGAGGAGATCTAGCCAAGAGGAAGCAAGAGAGGGGTGGATTCTTGAAGAACTAAGGTCCAGGACATCACAACTGAGGTACAATCTCGAATCATTCTCTGTTATTGTGATGTTCATGTAGATTTAGGGCTTTTGAACCCATTTGTGGCTAGATCTAGTGTCCTCATGGTCCCTTAGCGAGTTAGGGTCCTGGATCTGGACCCATGGAGGTCCAGAGCACCTCTTTACCAAAGCTTTATATGCATTCATGGAGGTTTTGGCTTGAGATCAATGTATTTGAGGCTAAAACACCATTCATGAGCTATTCGATGCTTGATGAGCATCAAGACTGGGACTTTACGTGGTCAATAAGCTTAAGGAGACTGGATCTATGAGTTAGTGAAGCGGATCTGACCTCAGAAGGTCGTTTGGGGTTGTGCATGGAATGCACTCGCTGAGTCCATTCCCCAGACTCGGCAAGTTGGTGCGGGTTGTTCAATGATTACGAAACAGGGGTTGAGTAACCGAGTCGGGTGAGTGACTCGGTGAGTCGGAAGAGATTCAGAGGGATCAGATTCCCATAGGAACTCGGCGAGTCCACGCCAGACTCGGCGAGTCGGGTTGACCGTTGACTAGTGTTGACTGGTTTGACTTCGTGATATTAGTCAGCCAGAGTCAAGTAGTATTAAGTAGAAATACGCTTATGTTGTAGGAGGACGATAGCTCGGGAGATCGAGCACTAGTGGTTACGAGATTTACGAGTTACCGAGACACACGAGGTGAGTCTTCTCACTATACATTACCTTGAGTGGTATTTCGAGTTGACCAGGGGGTCTTATGTGCTATGAGATTATGTTTTGTCTTAGAGATTTTGTGTTATGTGTTATCTGTATGTTGTATGTTATATAGACCGGGTCGGAGGGCCCAACGATTTTGACCGGGCCGGAGGGCCCAACGATTCTGACCAGGCCAGAGGACCCAATGAGCTGTGACTGGACCCAAGGGTCCAACGAGCTGCGGGACTGGAGGGTCCCGCCGAGACATCTAGACCAGAGGGTCGGATTTAGCCTTGAGTGGCGTATTTGTGGTACGTGGTATTTTGGGAACTCACTAAGCATTTATGCTTACAGTTGTTGTGTTTGATGTCTCAGGTACCAGCGAGGACCGTGGGAAGGTGACGGCTTGACACGTACACACACCGATGGAGTTTATTATGTGTAGAGATCTTGGGATTTGTTTTGAAAACAATATTGATTATGGATTTGGAATTGTGATGTGATACATTATGTGATTTTGAAAACGAAAAATTATTTTGAAAATTTACGGTGTTACAAAGGTTACAATCATAAGTTTAATGCCAAAATCCAATACATAATCATTATTTATAATCATCAGGGTGTCAATAACAGGGAATGTGGAAAATAGTGGAGAGTGAATGTTGCGCCATCGAGTCAGGCCCTTCCCTTTAGAGCCCGAAGTACCTGAAATCACAAAACAAACTGTAAGCTAATTCTTAGTGAGGTTTACCAAGATAACACATACTAGACAAACCAATGGGCCCCGTCCTGGGGTTCATTCCATCCCAAACACAAGTATGGCCCACCGCCCTGGGGCCTTTCCCTGGGGTATATTTCAACCCAACATGTCACAGTGGGACCCGCCCTGGGTATATTTCAACCCGACATATCATATTGGGCCCACCTTGGGGAGTGTTTCAACCCAATCACAAATGTAATACACTACAACTAACATATGGCATAAACAAATAATTGGTAGACCTTGGTGCCCTCGACCCATAATACCGGGAAGAGACTCACCTCGGTCTGCTGAAAATAATAACTTCTCAGCTACTAATCCAAAAATCTCACACTATAGACATACACAAAATACCCTAACTATGATTATGATACAAGGCCCAAAATCTCTAAGTCCAGATTCCTCAAATAGGTCCCAAAAGCATTTTCCTTTTTAATGGGCCCAACCATATTTGGCCCATTTACAATAATGGGCCTAGGGCCTAAGAGGCCCAACCCATGACACTATGATCCCACAAAGGAGACCGACCCACCTATCCTAACCTAACACTACAGCCCAACACTCCTAGAGTCCAAAAACAGAGCCCACCACCGAAGGATCAAAATACCGCAGCCTACTACTGAATACGTCGAACATAATCAACTTGTAAGCTAAGTGTACACGCTTAAAGTCCTGTACGCCGCATGTATGAGCTTGTGTACCCAACGTACTCCTCTGACATGCCAACTTTACATTAAGCGCTTATTTGGTTAAGACACTTGCTCCAATACCCAGATCTGACCTCCTTGAAGTAGAAAATCACATAAAGATGCCAACTTTACGTGCATGGATGGCTTAATGAAGCCCAAAAGTCCACCAAGTGGGGATTAGGATTCTTAAATAGGGTGCAAAACCTCGAAATTAGGGTTTAATCCTGGTAGCCCTACTCGTCGAGTTGAGGCTCTTAACTCGTTAAATAGGTGAATTAAAAACCCGCGTCAAATATGGTTCCTACTCGACGAGTTTGGTGCTACCAACTCTTCGATTTGCTCTATAAAAGTGAAGAAATTACAATTAAATGCTTATCAGGAACCAAACCTTACAATTCTCCCCTACTTATCTTAGACTTTGTCCTTGAAGCCTGCCGCATCGGGAAACAACTCTGGGTAGTGCTCCCTCATCTCCTCCTTGGGGGTCCACTCTGAACCTTGCGGTGCTGTCACTGCACCTTTATCAGCTCCACCCTTTTGTTCCATAGCTCCTTCGTCTTTTTTTTCGAGAATAGCTACCAAAATCTCAATGTAATTCAGGCTGTCATCAAGCTGAATATCCTCTAGAGGCACAACCATTGAGTCATCCACTAAGCACTTCCGTACTGAGAAATATGGAAAGTACTGTGGATCTGGATGAGCTCTGCTGGAAGATCCAAACGGTAAGGAACCCGGCCTACCCGAGCCAAAACCCTGAACGGACTGATGTATGTGGGGCCCAGCTTGCCCCACTTCCTGAACCAGATGACACCTTTCCAAGGTGACACCTTCAGGAGGACCATGTAACCCACCTGAAACTCCAATTCTGAACGACGCTTGTCGACATAGCTTTTCTGTTGACTCTAAGCAGTTTGCAGCCTGCTCAAAACCTGCTGGATCCTCTTAGTGGACTTGAGTACTACCTCTGTACTCCCCATGACCCTCTGACCGACCTCGCCCTAACAGATTGGGGTCCTACACTTCCTCCCGTAGACCAGATTGAAGGAGGTCGGTCTATACTGGTGTGGTAACTATTGTTATACGAAAATTCTGCTAATGGAACATACGTATCCCAACTACCACCGAAATCCAAAACACATGCACGTAGCATGTCCTCAAGAGTCTGTATCGTCCTCTCGATCTGTCCATTCGTATGAAGGTTCAAAACTGTGCTAAAGTGGAGAGGTGTACCCATCTCTTCGTGAAACCGCTTCCAAAATCTGGAAGTGAAACGAACATCCCAGTCTGACACCACCGAAAAGGGCACTCCCTGATGCGCCACTACCTCATGAATATAGATCTCCGCTAGCTTCTCAGCCGATATACTTTCCTGGATTGGGATAAAATATACACTCTTGGTCAACCGATCCATGATGACCCATATCGAATCTACTCCACGTGCAGTCTTGGAAAGCTTGATGATGAAATCCATGGTGATGTCTTCCCATTTCCATACGGGATGTCTAACAGTTACATCTTTCCATGTGGTCACTAGTGCTCGGCCTTGGACTTCCTGCAGGTCAAACACCGCTCTACATACCATGCTACGTCTCGCTTCATACAGGGCCACCAGTAATCAAAGCAAAGATCCTGATACATCTTCGTCGCCCTGGGATGGATAAAGAACCTCGACTTGTGGGCGTCATCCATTAGAACATGTCGTACTCCACCCCAGTATGGAACCCAGACCCTCCCATGTAGGGTCAACAAACCAAGGCTATCATAATCAAATGAGGCCACCTGGCCTATGATCGGCTCACAGTTCCAGCACTCTTCCTTCATACCCTCGAACTACGCCTCTCGGATCTACTCCAGCAACGGAGTAATCACTGTCATACTCAAACATATATCTCTAATCGGAGCCGCCACTGCCTTGCGGCTCAGAGCATCGGCCACCACATTGGCCTTGCCTAGGTGATAAAGGATTTCACAACCATAAACCTTTACCACATCTAGCCACCGACGCTGCCTCATGTTTAGATTCGGCTGATCCATGAGGTACCTCAAAATCTTTTTGTCCGTGTATATAGTACAACGAACCCCATAGAGGTAATACCGCCAAAATTTGAGGGTAAAAATCACAACCCCCGACTCTAAATCATGTGTCAGATAGTTTCCCTCGTGAGGCTTCAATTTCCTCGAAGCGTATGCTATCACATGACACCACTTCATCAATACCGCACCCATGCCAATGATTGAAGCGTCACAGTAAACCACGAAGTCATCGACTCCCTCCGGTAAAGTCAGAATCGGTGTCTCGCATAACCGCTGTCTGAGAGTCTCGAAGGCAGCCTGCTGCTCAGGCCCCCAACAAAATGCCACCGACTTCTTGGTCAGTCGAGTCAAAGGAAAAATGATCTTGGAGAAATCTTGGATGAATCTCTGGTAATAACCTGCTAGACCAAGGAAATTCTGAATCTCAGTTGGAGACCTCGGATCCTCCCTTCCGGTTGACAAGGTGCCCCGTAAACTGCACCTCGTGCAACCAAAACTCACACTTGGAGAACTTTGCAAAAAGTCTCTCCCTCCTGAGTGTCACCAGCACCTCCCTCAAGTGCTCCTCATGCTGCTCCTGCATCTTGGAATAAACCAATATGTCATCAGTGAAGACTATCAGAGACCGATCCAACATCAGCCTGCACACGCGGTTCATGAGATCCATGAACGCGGCTGGAGCATTGGTGAACCCAAAGAGCATCACCGCGAACTCATAGTGACCATAGCGGTTCCTAAAAGATGTCTTCTGCACATCCTCGTCTTTGACTCACATATGGTGATAACCCGATCGCATATCAATTTTGGAGAACCAAGATGCACCCTGCAGCTAGTCAAACAAGTCATCAATCCTCGGGAGGGGATAACGGTTCTTCACCGTTACCTTATTCAACTCCCGGTAGTCTATGCACATCCGATGCGACCCATCATTCTTCTTTACAAACGGGACCAGGGCTCCCTATTGCGAACCACTCGACCTAATAGATCCCTTGTATAGCAGCTCTTGCAGCTGCATAGACAACTCCTGCATCTTAGGAGGAGCCTACCGATTGTTGGATTAGTGTCTAAGCCTGTAACTATAATTAGTATGTACTTGACCCGGTTGTGCATGGTCCTGTAGGGTTGCCTTCACCAAAGCAACTTGATAGGATGATTTATGGGGAAAGAGAGGTTATTATGATTTATTAATATATTATATGAATAATATATTAAAAGAGAAATCATATAGTTTAATTAATATTAGACAAGAATTAATTAAGAACTAATTCTGTGGCTAAAAGACATTAATTAAATAAAGGGGACTAGAACTGTCAATTGTGTGATAGTTAATACTGGGCTAAGAATCCTTATGGATTATGGCATGGATGGAATTAAGAGGAGTCCATCTTAATTTTGGCCATAGAGGCCTTATTCCAGAATGTTCTCAAGTTACTTAGGGCCTAAGTCATCCAATTAGGGTTTTGACTAAAACCCTAGAAGCTCAAGTATATAAGGATCCCTAGGGCTAGTAAAATCGACCACTTGATCCCTTGGAAGCTTGGAGCCGAATTTTGCCTCTCATCCTCTCTCATCTACATCATTCTCTTGCTTGTGGTGTTTATGAGCCATTAGAGGTGTTACATTTGTGACACTAAGCTTCTTGAAGATCAAAAGATTCTTGCAAACATTGAAACGTATCATCTACACTAGTTTATAGTAGCTTTTCGATTTCAATATATGCTAGATTAGGGTTTTCAAGTCTTGGATGAGTTGCATGTACAATAGAGAAGCCTAGATTCCAGCTTTAGGGTTTTGTATGAGCACATAAGAATGTTCTTTTGTGTAAAACCCATTAGTGGTATCAGATCCTTGAGTGGCTTCTATTGTATTTGATGCTTTGTGTTTCATTCTGCTTGAAAAAAAATCATTTTTTTGGTCTTCTGCCTGGCAGACTCAGTGAATCCCAAAGTGGCTCGACAAGTAGGATGAACTCGGCTAATCGGGCTGCCAGACAGAGGGAGTTTTAGGATTTTATGCCTATTTTCCTATGGGATAATTACAAAATCGTTTTTTATTGATAAAATACGAATTTTATTAATATTGGGTGATTATCCTTGCCAAAATAAAAGATATTTTCAAATTAATTGAATAATTATTTCCTTATATGATAAATGTTAATTATTTGAATTTATTTGATCATTATCTTGCATAAAATTTGATTAGGTCAAAATTAGATTATCACCATAATTAATTGTTTAATTATTTATTTGAATTTTGATCTAGTTGGTTTTGAAATGTTTCAAAAGTTGCCATCAAGTTTTGGAATTTAATTTTTGAATTAAAAGTTTAATTTTAAAATTATTAAATTCCAAACCCTAGAATTTTACGAGTTTAAAATTCACCCTATACTATTATAATATTATAAGAATAATTATTATATATGTATAACTTATATGCTAGTTTTACCGTTTGTAGGCCTCATTCATGAAGCCGGTCGATAAGGGGGGTATATGGTTATGGCCTATAAAATAGCCGTTTAATGGGTGTCCACTCTCAACCACCCCTTCCTTGATTGGTGGAGGGTCGTTAGCCGAACGGGTAGGATAGGGCAAACCTTTCCTCATAAAAAGTATAATGAATTTATAAAGTAACTAAATGTTTTTACAAAATTCAAAATCTTAATTACTTTAGGAAAAAGTGATTTTGATGCAATTCCATGAAATTACACTTTGTACCCTTGCTAAGACGTTAATGAAGAGTGTGTGGTAAACTGGCACACTAATTTGCTCTAAGAAAAGGTGGCAAAGGGTGACTCGATGTTTGTCATAGATCGATGGAGCGTGTGTGGTTAACCGACACGTCGATTAGGTGACTATAACATTCGGGGCACCATGTACATTTGCATGGTTATTCACACCCGGTTTGTGATCCTCGACATCCCAGTCACAAACATGAGGGGCATATCGAGATTTAAACATGCTATTGAAAATTTCAATGAATCTCAAAAGATATAGGAGTTTTCGATACATTTTTAAACTGTTGGGAATAAATCCGAGATGACGAATGCGGAATATCATGAACAATCAAGAATCAATCACCATAATATGCAAGTAATCTGATAAAGGGTTTTTGTATATTGATTATCTCATGAACGTACAGAGAAAAACCCTAATCTGGTAAAAAGCTTACACCAAAAGTAAACCTAATGATTATTTATAGGGAACAATAAATATCTACCATAAATAGAAAATAAATGCCTAATATAAAACCAATGCCTTAGCAGAGCTCGATTAAGAACTTCTACTGTAAAGGCACTGCAGGGAATCATAAAATGATTAACCCTAAAAAGGCTTCCCTAAATAACCAAATATGCCATATCAGTTTCAATATCTCAAATACTCAACAGAAACTTAATTTTAATTTGTTTTTCATGGTGGAAGTTAGTGAATCGTCATTCACTTACCTTCAAATTATTTGTTGTTTAGATTACGACATCCCTTTTCTAAATTGCAAATAATGTTGTTAGATCCTAGCCCTAATTTTTCATTTGGGTATTTAATTGAGGATTCTTATCTAATCAAACTTTGTCTCTTTTCCTTATCAGATGTCGAACTTGAACAACAACGCTTTCGGCTCAAATGCCTCCGACTCATTCTCACTCATGAATTTGTGTGGGCGGGTGATCTTTGATGGAAACAATTTTAATGATTGGATCTGTAACATAAGAATGGTCACCCGTTACGAGGAAAAAGAATATGTCCTCGACAAGGAGTTGAAAGAGGTGGACATGAACACTGCCGCTCCCGAAGAGATCGCTTCCTTCGAGGCCTATAAGCATGGTGCCACGAAAGTCCATTGCATCATGCTAGCGACAATGACTGCTGAACTGCAAAAGTCCTATGAGGACTTCTATCCCTACGAAATGCATCAGGACTTGGTTGAAAGGTATCACAAAATTGCGAGGCAGGAGAGGTACGAGATCATCACTTCGATGATCACGACCAAGATGAGAGATGGAGAGTCTGGTACAACTCATCTGCAAAATATGCAGAGGTATGTTGACCGCTTGGTGAAGTTAAATGTTAACTTCGATGAAGAGCTGGCGATTGACATTATCCTTCATTCACTGCCACCTTGCTTCAACCAGTTTTGCATGACCTACCACTTGAACAAATAGGAGGTCACATTGAGCAAGATGCAAGGTCTATTGAGGACTACCGAGAGTAACCTCAAGGACCACTCCATTGCACAAACTCCCACTCATAATGTTGTCCCAGTCTTGGCTATTGGGCATGGAAAGGGTAATAAGAGGAAGGCTCCCTCAAAGATCCACCATAAGGTAAAGTCCCATGATGACACCTCTTCTAGTGGAACCAAGGCTGGTTCTGATAAACCCAACTCCAACCCCAAGGGTGCAGAGTGTCATCCCTGCCACGAAATAGGGCATTGGAAACGAAGCTGCCCAAAGTATATACAAGATATCAAGGATGGAAAGATTAAGTCATCCATCGGTATTTATACTATTAAATCTAATGATTCATCACATGCTATTTCTTGGGTTCTTGATACAGGATGTGGTTTTCACATTTGTTCTAATTTGCAGGGCCTAAGAAGAAATAGGGATGTGGAGCATGGGAAGATAAACTTGATCACGGGGAACAAAAGATCGTCGTCTGTCACCAAGATTGAAGTTTACTCTTTATTGTTTAGTAATGGATTAGGACTAGATTTAAATAATTATTGCTATTCGCCAGATATGGCAAGAAACATCATTTCTTTTCATGGTTTGTATAGACAAGGATTTAGATATTCATTTGATAATGAAAAGGGTTTTGTTAACGCTTATCTTAATTGTGTTTTCTATTTTGAAGCACTGCCTTGTAATGGAATATATGAAAATGTGATGGTTGTAGACAATTTAGGAAATGATATATTGTGTGTCGATTCTTCCAATAGTTTGGATAAAGCATGCTTGTGGCATTGTCGTCTTGGACATGTCAACAAGAAACACATAGCCCAAATCTAAAAGGATAGAGTAGGGACGATGACGTGTGCGAGTCTTGTTTACTTGGAATGATTACCATGTCACCCGTCACTGGCACTTGTGAAAGGGGTGAGGGTTTATTGGATCTCATACACACTGATGTGTGTGGGCCCTTTAGATCCACCACAAGGGATGCGAGCCGCTTCTATGTGACATTAACTGATGATTATAGCAGATATGGGTATATCTATTTAATCAAGCACAAGTCAGAAACCTTTAAAAAGTTCAAAGAGTTTAAACAAGAAGTGGAAAATCAGTTGGGCAGGAAAATCAAGATGCTTTGATCCGATCGAGGAGGAGGGTACCTAAGTCTTGAATTCCATGATTACCTCAAGGAATGCAGAATCGTTCGCAATTAACACCACCTAGGACACCGCAGTTGAATGGTGTGGCTGAGAGGCGTAATCCAACCCTGCTAGACATGGTTCGTTTCATGATGAGTCGTGCTTCACTACCTATCTCATTTTGGGGGTATGCCTTAGAGACTGCCGCCCATATCCTTAACTTAGTCCCTACGTAGAAGGTTTCCAAAACACCTCACGAGATATGGACAGGGAAAGCTCCCTTGTTGGAACATATCAAGGTTTAGGGTTGCGAGGATTTCGTAATACGAGAGACTCACGACAAGCTCGAACCTCGTAGTGAGCGGTGTAATTTCATCGGCTACCTGCAGAAGTCCTTTGGATATCTCTTCTATAGACCGAGTGACAATGTTGTCTTCGTTGCGAGGAGAGGGGTTTACCGAGAGCGAGAACTCATAAGCCAAGGGGATAGTGGGAGGCAAATCGATCTTGGAGAGCTTCAAGAGTCGAGCGATGAAGGAACCTCTAACATTGATGCTCACCCCGAGGAGGAAACTCCGGTTGAACCGATTGACAAATCCTTACCTCTTAGACGTTCCAGTAGAGTTAGTTTTCCGCCCATGTTCTATGGTTCTCATATAACAAGTGAGGGTCATACGTTTATTAGTGATAGTACACTAATAAATTTGGATGAACCTAATAGATACAAGGAAGCCATGGCAGGCTCGGAGTCTCCGAAATGGAAAGAGGCTATGGACAACGAGATTCAGTCCATGTATGACAACCAAGTTTGGAATTTGGTTGACAATGTGCCAGGTCGTAAGACGCTCGGGTGCAAGTGGATCTTCAAGAAGAAGACCGACATGGATGGGAATGTATACACCTATAAGGCGCGATTGGTTGCGAAGGGCTTTACTCAAACTCCCGGAGTTGACTATGATGAGACCTTCTCACCAGTTGCGAAGATAAAGTCTATTAGGTTGATGCTAGCTATTGCTGCATTTCATGACTGTTAAATATGGAAGATGGATGTCAAAACCGCTTTCCTTAATGGGAAGTTGGCTGAGGAGGTTTATATGAATCAGCCAGAGGGTTTTGTCGATGCAAAGCATCCTAATAGAGTGTGTAAGCCTGAGAAGTCCATTTATGGATTGAAACAAGCATCTCGCCGATGGAATCTTTGTTTCGATAAGAAAGTCAAAGAGTTTGGTTTTCTGTGAAGCGAGGATGAATCATGTGTATATGTCAAAGCCAGTGGGAGTATAGTTAGCTTCCTCTTATTAGATGTCGATGACATGCTACTCATAGGAAACGATGTCCCGGCGCATAAGGAATTCAAGTCCTGGCTTGGGAAGTTTTTCACTATGAAGGACCTCGGAGAGGCTGCCTATATTCTGGGAATAAGGATAGTGAGAAATAGGAGTAAAAGGCTGATAGGAATTAGTCGGAATACTTACTTGGACAAGGTACTAAAACGTTTTAGTATGGAGAATTCCAAGAAAGGGGATTTACCAATCCAAAGTAATGCCAAGTTGAGTAAGACTCAAAGCCCGAGAACAGAAGCCGAGATAGCAGAGATGAGCCGAGTACCTTACGCTTCCATAGTTGGCTCGATCATGTATGTGATGACTTGTACTCGCCCTGATGTGGCCTTCACTTTGAGCATGGTCAACAAATATCAAGGGAACCCTGGCAAAGCACATTGGACCACAATCAAGAATATTCTTAAGTATATTCGGAGGACCAAGGAGTGGTTTCCAGTCCTCGGTGGGAGTGATGACTTAAGGGTGCGAGGGTATAGTGACGCCGGTTTTTAGACCGATAGGGACAACTACAGTTCGCAGTCAGGCTGGTCTTTACCCTTAATTGAGGTGAAATGACTTCGAAGAGTTCCAAGCAGGAAACGTTGGCCGATTCAACGTGCGAATCAGAGTATATAACGGTGATCGAAGTGTCAAAGGAGGCAATATGGTTGAAGAACTTCATTGGAGACCTTGGAGTTGTGCCAGCCATAAAGGAGCCCATGGAAATTTTCTATGATAATGAAGGAGCGGTTGCCTTGACCAAGGAACCAAGGGATCATGGCAGATCTCGACATATCGATAGGAAATATCATTTTAGTCAACATCGGGTAGAAGAGGGACTCCTTGTAGTGAAGAGGGTATCATCGGAGGATAACCCAGTAGACCCCCTTACGAAGGGACTGAGTAGGGCTAAGCACTTGTAGCACACTAGGAGCATCGGGCTGAAGGACGATATTAGTTTAGATTAGATAGCTTCAAAACATGTAATAGATAAATGTAATTAACATTTGATTATTAAATAAAGGAGTATTATTTATAAGTAAAGTTACTGTCTTATGTTGATTATTTACCTATTGTTTCACTTTGCATGTTTTGACTTCCTGAATAATAAGATTATTCGAACGTTCCACAGTCGCTCATACTTTGGGAATAGGTATGAAAGAAGATTGTCATGAATTGGTTTCTTGATTGTCTAAAGTGTATTAGACATATCAAAGGTTTACTACAACATTCATGAGTTCTTATGAATATCATTTGAGTATTGGATTAAACCTGCGCTTTCTGGCATCAATTCATGGAATTTATCACGAGTGATCACAAGATGATAATATCATATGGTCTTAAAACCTAGATATATGGTTTATTATTTGCAAGTTGGTTGTGCATTGATAATGTGTAAACGCATCATTAACTTGATGTGATAAAACACATTGTTGTGGATGATTTGATGAGTGAATGGTAAATGCATATAAGTCGAAGTTTATCTATTCCTTTTATGCTAAGAGGGTAAAAGCAATATCTAGGCACCTCGACGATTTGGTTTGACTTATGTGTCGGGCCCGGTCAGGACTAAATTGATGTGTTCAATTAAGTTCTATGCCAGATGAATCAGAGATCGAGAAAAAAACTGTTGGACAATAGGTATGGCTATGTTCCATGTAATTGGCCGCACGATATCTAGAACGGAGGACTATACGATCCCTTATCTAAAGGACAGGTTACTGATAAGATCATAGTTTGAGTACGTCTTTGAGAGCTACGATTGCTAATCGGATTGTACTTACACTATAGTTACAAGACTTATCCAAGTGGGAGACTGTTGGATTAGTGTCTAAGCACGTAACTATAATTGGGTTGTACTTGACCCGGTTGTGCATGGTCCTTTTGGTTTGCCTTCACCAAAGCAACTTGATAGGATGATTTATGGAGAAAGAGAGGTTATTATGATTTATTAATATGTTATATGAATAATATATTAAAAGAGAATTCATATAGTTTAACTAATATTAGACAAGAATTAATTATGTGGCTAAAAGACATTAACTCAATAAAGGGGATCAGAACTATCAATTATGTGATAGTTAATATTGGGTTGAGAATCCTTATGGATTAGGGCATGGACAAAGTTAAGAGGAGTCCATCTTAATTTCGGCCATAGAGGCCTTATTCTAGAATGTTCTCAAGTTACTTAGGGCCTAAGTCATCCAATTAGGGTTTTGAATGAAACCTTAGAAGCTTAAGTATATAAGGACCCCTAGGGCTAGTAAAATCGACCACTTGATCCCTTGGAAGCTTGGAGCTGACTTTTGCCTGTCATCCTCTCTCTTCTATATCATTTTATTGCTTGTGGTGTTTCTGAGCTATTAGAGGTGTTACACTTGTGATACTAATCTTCTTGAGGATCAAAAGATTCTTGAAAACATTGAAATGTATCATCTAAACTTGTTTATAGTAGTTTTTCAATTTCAATATATGCTAGATTAGGGTTTTCAAGTATTGGATGAATTGCATGTACACTAGAGACGCCTACATCCAAGCTTTAGGGTTTTGTATGAGCACATAGGAATGTTCTTTTGTGTAAAACCGATCACCGATATGGTGTCTTGGCTATCGGAGCCGCACCAGGGACTAGGTCAATCCTAAACTCATATTGTCTCTCCGGAGGTATCCTAGGGAAATCCTTCGGGAATACATTCGGGTACTCTTGCACGATCAGTACATCATCCACCGTCGCCTTACCCTTAACCCGGGTATCGATAAAATTGGCGACATAACTTGCGCAACCTTGCTAGAGGTAGCGCCTCACCCTTACTGCTGAACATAAGGTCGGTCCATACTGTGGCCTCTCCCCCTAAATCACTAATCCTCCCCTACTAGGAGTTCGAACTCTCACTAGCTATTGTTCGCAGTCGATTACTGACCCATTGGGGTTCAACCACTCCATACCCATTATAACTGTATTCCCTTGCAGGGGAATGGGGACCAAATCCACAAGAAACTGCTTGTCGAACAACTTTTAGGTACATCGCTGGTGCACCCTTGTAACCCGAACAATCCTATCATCCACTATCTCTACATCCAGTGGACAGTCTAGCTCCCTAGAGCTCCAATAAATCACTTGCTAAGTGCAAGCGACACAAAAGATCGGGTAGCCCCCAAATCGAACAATACCAAAGCTGATATATCATTCACTAAGAACGATCCTATAACAAAAAAAGTAAACATAAGCGATAATCAATACAAGTAAAGAGATAAGGAGAGAATACATACCCGTCACAACATCAAGAGTTGCACGTACCTCCTCTACAGTAAGCTGAAAAGCCCTGCTCCTCGCCGTAGGCGCCTCTGCCCGGCCTTGCTGGCCATCTGTAATCCTCAATGTGGAAGGAGCGGACGCCGCCACCTATACTGTTACTGCCAAACTCAAATATTGGGCCCTTTTGTGGCCCCTCTGATTGCACTAAAAGCAAATCAGATCTGAAACTTCTGTGGTGGTGGTGGTACCAGTAGAATCCCTGCTTATATGACCAGGCCGCAATTGAAGCAATCCGAACTCCCCGACCTGCACCTCCCTCGTGCATCTTGCCGCACTTGCCACACCGGCTCACGCCATGTTGGCTCCTCGATCTGTGATCTGATACCTTTGTCTTCTTGCCCGAACTACCTGTCTAAACCCCATTTGGTTTCCTCTTTCACTCCATCTCAAAATCCAGCTCCCTCTCCCGAGCCCTAGAAATCATCTCCTCCAGCGTCTTGCAGCTGGATTGACTCACAAACTAGCGAATATCACTCTGCAGCGTCTCATGATAGCGGGTCTTTTTCATCTCCTCGTCTGCCACACACTGCAGAACAAGAAGGGCCCTCTCCCTTAACATAGCGGTGATCTTAGCCACCGTCTACATAGTCTGCTAGAGGTCCTAAAAATCCCTTGCCAGCTATTGCACCTCAATCATAGGTGCAAACTCGGCCCTAAACCTAGCCGAGAAATCACTCCAACTCATCGCATCAATAGCGGAATCATCTCCGATAGCTTTCCCAACCTCCTCCCACCAATCTTGTGCCATGTCCTTTAGGAGGCAGGAAGCAAGTTGAACCTTGTCTCCCTCGGGACATGTGCCGGTGCTAAAGGCATTGCTGACATATTCCGCTAGCAATAGGGTCCGAGCCCCATGATAGTCGGGAGATCCACAGGCTCTGAACTCCCTGAATGTCAGCGTGCGTGACCCAATCATGGCCGCCACCTCAGTATGGAATGCACTCAGTCTCTCATCCAAAAGCTCCAAGATACCCTCCTTAATTGTACCGATGATCATAGGAGTCTAGTCTAAAATGTTGCGCGTGATCTCAGATGATATGAACTCTCTCATCTGCTCGTCTAACTGCCTGGCTCTAGAGCACGAGCCTGATCCCTCACCAGCACCTGAAGTGCCAACTGTTCTAGTGCGTAGCGTCACCAAACTAAAAATGCACCATAACAAAAATCAGAATACTCATCATACATCGAGGGATCATACAAACTACAAGTTCTCTAGTTTCATCTCAGCCTTCCTTTATTTGAGTACAAATCCACTGCTCTCAGAGGTACAGGCCCATACTACCATTCACATCTATCCTTACTTTCCTCAACAACTTCCTCGACTACACTAAGTCCCTTCTACTGCTACTGCTTCACACACTAATCTCATCCTAGGCTTGCCCTAGGGTAATCACCAACCCACTCCCCACCATCAACTGCATAAGAAGTCCCTACTATCTCCCCCTAACTAGCTCGCAAATACCATTACATGTCACTAAGACTAGATAATTATTTGAATGAGAGGTTCTACCCTACAACGGTTGGACTCAAACAAGAGCTGTGAAATAAAGTTAAACCTAACCTTCTGAAATTATTTAGTCCTCGCAATATGTAACGTAGCATATTCGTTCACTAGTTAGTTAAAAATAAATAGAACTCCTAAAAGCATAAAGCAAGCAGGATTCAGGCTTTGAGTAAATATAATCAAGCATATCATATTCATGCCATCATATTACTGACTAATCATTACTAGCATACAGTTCAATAAGCTCATAAAGCAGGCACATAAGGCATCCTTTTTAGATCCTTAGCCTTATATTAGCATGTGATTCTCATACACATATAGCAGGAACATAAGGCATCATTACTAGATCCTTAGCCCTAGTCTAGCATGCAGTTCTCATAAACATATCATAACATAAACTTGTATTGGTAATTTGGGAGTACTTACTAGAGTTCGAATGATTACATGCACCACACCCTTTCCTCTTTTCAAAAATTCTTTTCTCTTTTCAAAGTTCTTTTATAAAATGATTTTCATTTGAAAATTTTCATACCAAGTCCTCAGTTTGAGTCCAGACACACCCGCGAGTGTGGCCGAATCCCTCAAAACAAGGCTCTGATACCAACTTGAATCATCCAAAAAATACGGTCCAAAATTTTCATTTTAAATCATTAATAGAAACCATAATTATCATTCATATATAAAATTCGTAAATCATGTATCTCAAAATATCATAACGTCTGTCAATATATCAAAATCATATGTCAAAACATCAAACTGAATCTTCCCAGGCTAAAAGTTGTGGTGTGTGCAATGCAGTCATCCCGAGCTTTTCCCCTTACCAGCGGAAGTACCAGAAACCAAAAATAAAAACTATAAGCACGAAGCTTAGTGAGTCTCCACAAACTACCACATACCATACACATAAACACATATAACATACATTGGGCCCCGCCTTGCTACATCGACATTGCTCGACATCGGCCTTGTCTGGCATTGGGCCATGCCCGACATCAGACCGCATCCGCATCGGGCCCCACCCGACATCGAGCAAATCTTGGCATACATATGAGCATAACTACTAATACACATAACATGAGCATGACCACCTAATCATAGACATATAAACATACCTTGACCCCCCCCCCCTCGAAATCAGACCAAAATCCGGAAGCGTACAAGCATTCCTCAGGAACCACCCCGGCATCGGACCGTAGTCCGGAAACATAAGAATACAAACACATGAAAGAATCACAAAGTCATCAAGCATACTATCATTGTTCGGGTATCGGCCTGACATCAGATCGAAATTTGGAAAAACATGTAAACCTACATCGGGCCCTGCTAGACATCAGACCTTAGTCTGGAACATACTAACATACATAAACGAGCCGGCCTTGGTGCCATCGACCTATTCGTACTGGAGGAAAATGTTGAGTTTTATGTAGTATAACGCTCCTATGGTGCACATACAACCCTAATGCTTTAGATCTAAGTTTTCCCTAGTTATACATGCAACAAAAAATTATCCAAAGCATGAAACCTATCTAGCATACAAATTTGGTACATGAATCATAAAACTAGTTAGAAGAGTACCTCTTATTTGTAGCTTGTAGTTGTTGGCCTTTCAAGAGCTTAGCACATCAAGTGTGATGTCTCAAACAAGTCACAAACACCATGAACAAATGGAGGACTTTGAGAGAGAGGCTAGAACCACCAAAATTGGCTGGGGTGCTCTTAGAACCCTTGGGGTCATGAATTTGGAGCTAAGGAGTTACTTTAATTGTGTGGAATTCCTAGGGTTTCAACTTGTGAACACTAATTCATTCCTTGGGCATTTTATCCAATAATCCATATGATAAGCCTTATGGACTAACACTTCATGGACTCTCACATTAACTTAGTCCATCACTAATCAATCATGGATCATTGGACCAAACTATATGTATTACTGATTTAATTAATCAGTCCCCTTAATTTAATTAATCTCTTTTGATCACTAAATTAATTCCAAATTAATTCTTGACCAATATTAATTAAATAATATGATTTTTCAATTAATATATTATACTCATGATATTCTAATAAATCACAAATAACCTCTTTCTCAAATATCCATCCTGTCAAATTGTTCCGGTGAAGGCAACCTGAAATGGACCATGCTACTCTCGGGTCAAGTACATACCAATTATAGTTATGGGCTTAGACACCTAATCCAATAGTCTCCCACTTGGATAAGTCTAATAACTATAACTGCATGTACATCTTCAAAACCCGACTACCAATCGTATCTCTCAAAAGCCGCTGTCGAACTATGACCCAGTCAATAACACATCAATTAGATAACGGATCATATATTCCTCCATTCTAGATATTGTATGGACATGAGACATGGATTATAATCATTATCTTTTTCCATGTGTTGTTTCCTGATTTCTGATTTATGATGACCGACTAATTGAGCAAATCAAATCAGTCTAGGCTTGACCAAGTGCTTAGGGTGTCATCACTAAATCATCGAAGGGCCCATGGATTTCGCTTTTATCCCTCTTAGGGTAAAAGGAACGGATAAACTTCGACTCATATGCTTGCTATATATACTCATCAAATCACATCAATGTCCAACCGACTTGCAAACTACAACTCATATGTCCCTGTTTCAAGAATATAAGATGTTATCATCTCACAATCACTCGTGATAAAATCCATGAAGTGATATAGATGAGCATAGTTTTAATCCCATAATCAAATCTTATTAAAGGAGTACTCATGAATATTACAGCAAACTTGTGCTATGTCTAACACTTAGACAATCTATAGACAGATTCATGACAGTCTTGCCTCAATACCTACTTCCAAAGTATGATAGATTGTGGATGGTTTGAATAATCTTATTATTCGGGAAATCAAAACATGCAAAGTGAAACAGAAGAATAATCGAATCCAATATGGTCTCAAAACTTTTGAATATAAATAAAACACATTTTATTTAATCACCATTTTGATTACACATTATTCATTATATAATGTTTCGATTAATCAACTTAATACTTGAACTAAAACAATAGTCATCCCATGCTCCAAGTATGCGCACTATGTTTTTCTATGGTCCTTAATTTGTGAAATAGGTCAATTGTAAACATTTCCAATGACACTCATTTCACAATTCCAAATCCTTGTCGCAAGTGTAAGAGTACCAAGTCCTTGCCACTTATTGTTATCTGTTAGATACTAAGCTTATATGTAGTAATCCTTTTGTAACGACTATGTACACAAGTCACAAGGATTTTTCCAATTACAAAACTTTTCATTGGAAATTGTTACAAGACAATTCCATAGATACGAAGTCTCATATTCAAAGCACATTCCTTTCAACATCCTTCTTGCATAAAAGTTTCTAACTTACTCATAGATTCTTGATATCCAACTCCCATTATGGAAACTTTTCCATAATTTCCATATGAGTATCCATTCTTAATAGAATCCTGTCTATTTAGAATTCTATCAATTTGGTCTATTCATTACTACACTTCCAACTACAAGCGACAAATCCTTAGCTAACCTTAGATCGTCCTTGACAGTTGTTTAATCACTTTAGTCATATCCAGTTCTAGTCCTTTTGTACCTCTTAATGCACTAGGAATTTGGAAAATTAGAACACATGAATATTATAGCATATGCAATCGATCCTATATCCGAAGCATATGGGACACGAGTCATAATGTCTTACATAAAGACATGATACCTAATCACTATTTCGCTATAATATTTCCATATATAGAATTTCCAATGTTGAAATATTTCAACATGATATTCATATATGATCATGACTAAGTTTGGTTAAAACTTCAATCTAAAGTTTTAGATTTGAAATGAAGTATAGGTATCCTCTCCCTTACTATAGCGGAACAACTTTTCAAACTTTGCAACTTTTCAATCTAGAACTTTGTTTCTTTTAAATAGTATTGCTAACTTGCAACACTTCACATAATAATTATGCTCCCACTAGGATAACAATTATTTTGTTACCAGCATAACATTTATGCTCCCACTAGCTTTGACATGTATCCAAAATCAGCTGGACTTCTAGAAATCAATACTTTCTTGACTTTCTTACCAAAGTTCAGATTTCTGATACGAGATGCTTCGATAAACCTTTATCTAAGCTCATACACCTTTTATTAGAAAGCTCATATGTGTGTCGAAACTATTTCAGAACTTATAGCAATAAGTTCCGAATGTTCAAACTATTTGCCATTTCTCACAATTCGAACTATGAAGAGGGATGTAGTAATCATAATCTATTTTGAGAAGACAATTAATACAACTACTACCTCCTTAAAATCTACTTAGTGAAAGCGTTTCCTCACAATCATTTTCATGAATTGTTGAGAAACCTTATATCACTTAGATTTTATGGTGTATGTGTTCCTATTCATGTGAAACTGTCATTTCCAACCATTGTCATTAGATAAGGTCTATGGCAGATTCAAACTCATATGGACAGAACTTGTTCAATCTTAATTTCTTGCCACTTGGCAGCACAAGGGCCTACCATGTCTTCCAAGTTGTTAAGCAGGTCACCCTTTTGTTGGAATAGTGTCTAAGGCTGTAACTATATCCGGTTGTGCATGGTCCTTTTGGGTTGCCTTCACCATAGCAACTTGATAGGATGATTTAATAAGAGAGAGTAAATATTATTAATATATTATGGGAATAATATAATGAATAATATATTGTTATTTGATTAATATAAGTCATAGAATTGATTAGAATTAATTTGGTGACTTAAAGAGATTAATTAAATAAAGGGGTATAAACTGTCAATTGTTTGATAGTTAAAATTTAGACTGTAAATCCTTGTTGATATAGGATTGGACGACTTCTAGGGCTATGATAAGCCAAAATCGTCCAAAGGGTTATCAAGGAAAGGATATGGATTAACTTAAAGTCTAAGTTATCCAATTAGGATTTAGGTTGTAACCCTTAAGGAGTCTACAAGTATAAATAGACCCCATGGCATAGGGGATTCGTGACTTAACCTAAAGTAAGGAATCTCTGGTCGAATTCCTCCCCTCTCCTCTCTCCTAAATCATCCTCCTTGCTATTGGTGTTTGTAAGCCATTAGAGGAGTGATATTTGTGACTCTAGAAGCTCCAAGACAACAAGGTCAACAAGGAACTCAAAGGTATGATTCTAGATCTGTTTCAATGTTGTTATTTAGCCTAATTAGTAATTAGAAGTCTTGGATTCAAAGCATGTTTATTAGAAAGCCTAGATCCGAGCATTAGGGTTTTGCATGCGCACATAGGAAAGTTCTTATGGCTAAAACCCATCAGTGGTATCAGAGCCTAGCTTGGTTTTCTGTAAATTGTTGCTTGATTAACTGAAACAAACCTGCAAAATTCGATTTTTAGGTTTCTGAGTCATGGACTCGGCGAGTCTCAAAGTGGACTCGGCGAGTAGGCCTGACTCGGCGAGTCCCTTTGTGCACTCGGCGAGTCCAGGCGTCAGGAATGGCCAGATTCGGGATTTCTTTGTAATTATCTTATCTAAACTTTCCATAAACTAATTAGATCAATATTAATTCGTTTTTTTGATAAATATAACTGTTATCTTGATCTAGTTAAAGGTAATTATCAACTAATTAAATATTTAATTTCCTTATATGATAATTAATTAATTATTTTGATTATTTTGGTAATTATCTTAAAAGAAATCTTGAATAAATCAAATATAGATAATTAGGATATTAATTGTTAATTGGAATTATTTGTTATTTGATCCTCCATGTTTTAAATGTTTAAAAC